>NC_045436.1:148069961-148130603 GCF_002776525.5 Piliocolobus tephrosceles
TTTTTTTTTTTTTTTTTTTTTTTTTTTTTGAGATGGAGTTTCGCTCTTGTTGCCAAGGCTGGAGTGCAATGGCGCAATCTCGGGATCTCGGCTCTTTGCAACCTCCACCTCCTGGGTTCAAGCGATTCTCCTGCTTCAGCTTCTTCAGTAGGTGAGATTACCGGCACCTGCCACCATGCCCAGCTAATTTTTGTATTTTTAGTAGAGATAGGGTCTCTCCTTGTTGGCCAGTCTGGTCTCGAACTCCTGACCTCAGGTGATCTGCCCACCTTGGCCTCCCAAAGTGCTGGGATTACAGGCGTGAGCCACCGTGCCTGGCCAATTTCATTTTCATTCAAAGCTAAAGCATTATGTTTGTGCAAAAGTAATCACGGTTTTTTCCCTTAAAAGTAATGGCAATAACTGTGATTACTTTTGCACCAACCTAGTAATAGTGTATAAAGCAGATGACCTTTCTCCTTGAGGTTCAGTAATTCACCACCTTCCGTTGGTCTTCAGACGCACTCTTCTATGTTGCCACAGAATGCACCGTGACCTCTGTTGTGCTCCTTCATTCAGTCCAACCCCCTCTAAGCACCTCTTCATGTCTGTCTCTATCTCACCTCACTGATTCGGGTATAAACACCAGAGAGCTAACATTCTGCAGGAGAGAGACAAGAAAGCACTCACTGTGGGTTAAAAAAAAAAAAAAAAAAAAAATTGCTTTCATACCATAAAGTAATACACCTCCACTGTAGAAATGCAGGGAATTTGGATAAGAAAAAAAATGAAATTACTTTTAGTGCTACATTACACAGTGGATCACTCTTAATGATTTCACAGCAATCTTGCCAGTCTTTCTGTATGTAAGTGTGTGTGTAACCAAAATGGGATCATAGTGTTGGAGAGTCTCTTTCTTCTGCCTTCAACCACATATTGGACATATTCCAATGATATTAAAATTCATCTCTAACATTTATTTTTGAGATTTAGCAAAATTTCTCTAACAATCCCTACCATTGAACAGAGAGGTTATTTCTAATTTGGAGCCATTACAACAAACTCTACAATGAACATCCTATTTCCTACAGCTCTAAGAATTATCCTTATTATTTCTTTAGCATAAATTCCTTGAAGTAGAATTCTGCATCAAAGGGTATGTTAAAAATTTGAAACAACTTTTATTTTTATTCCTCAACATTTAATATTTTTTATTATTTTATTATGATTATAATTTTTGAGACAGAGTCTTGCTCTGTCACCCAGGTTGGAGTGCAGTGGCGTGATCTCTGCTCACTGCAATCTCTACATCCCGGGATCAAGCGATTCTCCTACCTCAGCATCCTGAGTAGCTGGGATTACAGGCGCACACCACCACGCCTGGCTAATTTTTGTATTTTTAGTAGAGACGGGATTTCGCCATGTTGGTCAGGCTAGTCTCGAACTGCTGACCTCAGGTGATCCACCTGCCTCGGCCTCCCAAAGTGCTGGGATTTCAGGCATGAGCCACCGCGCCCAGCCAACATATAATATTTTAATGTCAGTTTTGCAAGAGGTTTCCACTAGCACATACAACTCTTCTTGGATTTAGCACTGTGCAAGTTTCTGGTTAATTAAATCATTTTGGTTGTTGACCTCATTGTTGCCAAATATGTATATGCTGTAAATGAATCATCCAGCATGGATATTTCCTTCCACCAAAAGTCCCCAGCAAGTTGGCATTTCCTGTGGACTGTTTCACTCTAACTTAGCCAAGGTTGCTCACATCTGGCCCTTCCTGTTTTCTGCCTCCTAGTGGATGTGTGTGCTTTGAATCATGCTGCCCTCAATTGCTAACTCTTGTTTGGCCAGATCCTGCCTTTAAATCCGGGAGCATTTGTCACTAGCAAGTCTTTCATTCGTTCTTCTTTGCCAGTTTGTAACACCTTGTCATTAGGTGACCTTGGTCAATTTCAACAAGGTGTTTATATCTTATAGGTCATTAATAAAGATTAAAGGGGTAACGCCCAAGCTGACCTCCCTAGCCCCACCCATGCCCCACCTGTGTCAGTTTCATCCCTGCATTTCATGACACTTCCATGCTTTCTCATTTTCAGCCCACGTGACCACACACTGACCCAAGAAGCTGGACTCCACTATCAGAACTTGCTGCAGTGCCTTAAGCAGTGAACACACCCAGGAAGACTCCACCTCCCATCTGATTTTCCCCAGGCTCATTGAAGAATCCCCACCCCACATATTTTTTTATATCCATTCTCCACCTTCCCCAGCTTGCTCTGTACCCCAGGAGGCTGGCCGGGAAGAGTTGCCTCAATGGACTCCACAGCCCCTGCCTTCCAGTTAGTTTCAGCCCATAGGGAGCACTGCAGGAGGTGGGAGGGATGTTGGCCAGAGGTCAGGGTGTCCCTCACTCAGCTTCCTCCCCAGGATTGCTGTGGGGTGGCTGAGTCCTTCTACTGAAGGCCCAAACTGTTTACTCTTTACACAGCTATCCCTCCAAAGTCTCTCACCCACATGCTCTCCTTGCGCTTTCAGCCCTAGGGGTGTATGATGGTTAATATTAGGTGTCAACTGGGCTGTACTGAGGGATGTCTAGATAGCTGGTAAAGTCTTGCTCCTGGGTGTGTCTGGGAGGCTGTTGCCAGAAGAGATTGACATGTGAGTCAGTGGACTGAGAGAGGAAGACCCACAATTGAAATGGGTGACAAAGCATGCAGAAGACGCTGGAGAAGCTTTGTTTGCTGAGGCCTCTGGCTCTCTTTCTTCTTCCCACACTAGAAACTTGCTTCTGCCCTTCCTGCTCTTGGACATCAGGCTCCAGGTTCTCTGGCCTTTGGAATCTGGGAGTTGCACCAGCTGCTTCATGGTGGGGGCTCTTGGGCCTTCAGCTGCAGACTGAAGGCTGCACTGTTGGCTTCCCTGGTATTAAGGCTTTTAGACTTGAACTGCGCCACTACTGGCTTCTGTTTCCCCAACTTGCAGTTGGCCTTTCGTGGGACTTTGCCTTGTAATCATGTGAGCCAATGCTCCCTAATAAACTCCCTTTCATATATTCATATATCCCATTGGTTCTGTCCGTCTGGAGAACCTGACTAATACAGACTGGGAACAGCCCTGTAGTGCCACCTTCAGCCTTCCACCTCGTCTCCAGTGACTCCCCTTCAACTCGCCCATCTCATGTGAATAGTCTATTAAACCCTCCTCCATCTACTCAGTATGAGAGTGGCATCTGTTCTTTACTGGGATCCTGATACACCATATAATATGACCAGCTCTAGGATAATGCCACCACAGGGCGGGGCTGCACACAGTCCAAGTCCATCACCTCTGCCTCCAGACAAACTGCAGTTACCCCCAGTCCCTCCTAGAACCCAGCCTCCCATCCCTCTGTCAGATTCACAGATGTTTAGTTCTTTTGGAGCTCTCACATTTGTTAATATAAAAGAACTTAGAAATTCTTTTAACAAGAGTTATTTCAGATGTTCCAGAATTTTCTATTTATTCATTTAACAAATATTTATCAAGCGCCTCCTATGCGCCAGACACCGAGCTAGACACGGAGCACACATCTACGAGCAAAGCAGACATACTCCGTGCTGTGACAATGTGCAGCATTCTCACAGAATGTGAAACTAGTGACCCAGAATGTTCTGAAGAGGCGCAATTTTTTTTCCGAAAAGTGCCTTTCATTATATGCATTTCAAGTGGGTGAAAGTGTCTATCTTTTCTGGGGGCTGATAGTAATATTCCATAATATCCTGTTTTTGCGGAAATTCAAGAAAATAGGAAGGCAGTTGTTCCTAACAAAAGGAATATTTTGAAAGGGAGAACCTTTGTGTCCTTGTAATCAAAGGCTTGCCCCCAGCACCCAACAGTCCCTTCAGTCTTGGCATGGCTGAAGCAGTGTTGTCACCTTCATGCCATCTTCCCTGCCTCTGCTCCTCCCAAGGCTGTTGTCTTCACACACCTGACCCACCCCGGCCTGTTAGGCAAGCTGTGCATGTCCCAAGATGCTCACACGCACCACCCAGGACCCCTTTTCCTCCCTGACATGGTCTTACTCCCAGCCAATTTCTTCTAGAGTTTAAACCTTGGGCAAGGCTACCTTTACTACCACCACCTCTGGACCCATGAAATTGGTGCTTCTTCTAAACCTCCCAGGCCTTCAACTCTTGTTTATTCCCATTGAGTATGTTTGAGCTTATCCTCTGGTTTTCTGTGTCCCACAAAGGAGCCCCTCTCTTGGTTCTGGTCCCTTGAATCCCAATTCCTAACATGAGCTCTCGACTTTCTCTGTCCTCTCCACCCACTCTCAAAACTCAAGAGTTCTTTTCCAGTCAATTCCTATTAACTTTTCTTCAGATGCCTCAAGATCAGTCCCCTTCCTTTTCTTTCTTCTGTACTCTCCCTTTGTGCTTCTCTTTGTAACATTTTTGCAGCTCACTCTTTCTAAGAAGAGCTAAAGGAGTTCCTTGCCTTGAAAAACAGATGTTTCCCTGGGGATTTGTGTCATGAAGCTTTTATAACATTTGAAATTCAGTCAATATCTTTAAGATAATGACGTTGAAAATAGTAATACTAGTTTCCAATTACTATGTTCCTCACATGCTGGGCAGTGTATTGAGAATTTTGTATGCGTCAGCTCACTGAATTCTTATAGGAGCCCTTGAAGTAAATGCTCTCATTCTGCCCAATTTACAGTCAAGGAAACTGAGGCTGAGAGAAGTGCAGGTGCAGTGGCCTGCCCAAGGTTGCACAGCAAGTGGTAGAGCTGGGACTCCAACGCACGCCTGCTCAATTCCAAAGTCCAACTTCTTTTTTTTTTTTTTTTTGTTAGGACGAAGTCTCGCTCTTGTCACCCAGGCTGATGTGCAATGGCATGATCTCGGCTCATTGCAACCTCTGCCTCCCGGTTTCAAGTGATTCTCCTGCTTCAGCCTCCCAGTCCAACTTTCTTGACTTCACCGCTATACTAGTTGGAGGAATCCTGTTTTAATTCCTCTTCAAAGGAGCTTGTTCCTGGCATAGAAATATCCCCTCTTCAGCTACCCACTTCGTTAAGGTTAAACTTATATAACAAGCTTCCCTCTGAAGGGCACACCCATCCTACTTTACCAGGTGGTGGAAGTCTTGCCAGATGAAACCTCCTATTTACTCTCCATCCACTGCGGGGCCTGTGCTGGGTGTGGCAGTGGGTGGGGAGCCACCCAACCACCTCTTTACATTTGTTCACCCACAGGTTTTCCCGAGGATGACTCTGGCTGCAGAGGCTGCTCCCCTGACAGCCTCACCATAGGGGACAACAGCATTTATTTGACTTGACTAGGATTGGAACTTCCAGTGATCTACAATCTCCATATGGTTTCTGTTTCTACAAAGAAGGACTTTCTCCATGAATATTATGCACTTAGTTAAACTGAGCCATGGGAGGCCAATCATTCATTCAACAAATACGTACAGCGTGTCAACAATATACCAGGCAAGAAACAAGGAGTTGCGCTCTTTTTCTTCAAGGAATCCATAGTTCTATCAGTAGAAGGAATAAAATATTCTAAGTGTTTTTGTAGTAGATTGAATTATCATTTCACAAATATTTCTGCTCCCCTCTCACTCCCCTCTTCCCTGCCCCATTGATTTGGGACCTGCCTATGTAAAATACTTTGGCCCATAAAATGTGGGCAGAAATGACAACATGCCAGTTTCAAGTGAAGCCTTGAAGAGCTGTTGCAAATATCTGCCAGCTCTCTTGAACTCCTTCTCTCTAACATGAGAACATTGTTTGCTGATGGGGGTGTTCCTGCAGCGTAGATCCCAAAATAAGAAGACAGACGGAGGCAGCCCTGAGCCACTACACCTAACCCATAGCCACTGATGAACACATGAACAAACAATGCACATTTGTTATTGAAAGCTACTGGGACTTTGAGGTTGTTTGTTACACAGCATCTTCACAATAATAACTGACTAGTCTAGTCTTATACAGAGTTAGGTTTCAAACCTACCCTGTGGTGTTTTCCTTGGACTTTGAATTGAATTATTGTTCTTCTAGGTGATGAGTTTCACTAATTCATCCAAGATATCTGTAGGGCCACCAGTTGGGTGGGGGGAGCTGTCTGAACAAAACTTAACATCTATGTGTCATATAAAGTGCCTGCAAAAACCCCAGATACCCAGCACCTGTCCGTCAACATAGAATATTACTAATCACGGCTACCCATAGACACCTTATTTTCTATTGCTTATTATCCATTTCTAATGCTGATTTAGCCACATCACTCTGAAGGCTCAAAATGAGTTTAATGTTTGCAATCTAAGACCAAAGCAAGCCTGGAAGACTTATGAAACCTAGGACTGGTGCTTTAGATTCCCTTCCCTTCCAGTCACCATCTGGTGCACTGTGCGTGTTTAACCACGTTCTGTTAATATCCTCAGTTCAATAAGTATTTATGGAGCACACTCGATGTGTAAGGCACAGGGAATACAACTGGAAGTGAGGAATGGTCCTCACCGTCAGCTCACCAGCTGGCCATCTTGTGGAAGACAGGAGATGAGTGCTCACATAACTATAAGCAAAGACAACACATGTATTTTGAAAGCGGTGATCAAAATTTGCCAAAAGACTGCATCTAATCAGTGGGGATAGAGAGCATTTCAGACAGAAAGAACAAAGGCACCGTGGCTGAATAGAATAGGATATGAAACCTGGAGAGATATAAGGGAAGTTTGATAGGGGATACATTGTGGGCAGCTTCCAGGGCCAGGCTGGTGAGTTTATTGTTGAGCCCAAGAATGGCTGAAGACTTGATGAGATGCATCACATCCGTGTTGGCCATCCATTTCACTGGGCCGAGTTTGAGGTTTCCTGAGAGGTTAAAGTCACCAACCACTTGAACATCCTCAACAACAACTAGAGGTAAAAGATGCCCATGAAAAGTGGCTATGACTGCAAGATGGTTTCTATGACTACCACCAAAAAGAGGCACTACAAGGAGCCTGAGTGCATGGGGAAAGAGGAGGAAGAGCTGTTCAGCAACTGGTGCAATTGCAGGCATCTCGCATTGCAGATTACCCTGTCAGCCCTAGCTAGATAAAGAGAGATTAAGTAGTGTCATGGCCCGTCTTGGCCGATGTTGATGATGAGGTTTTGCCTCTCCAGGAAGTAGAGTCCCTGTAGGCTGCTTACGGTAGGGCAGGGACCTGTCCACCACACCCTACCTGACCCCCACACCTCTTCCCCAGGCTGCACCTGGCCTTTGGCCTCATCTGCCCCACCTAGTTACACCCATGACTCCAACTGTGGCCAGAAAACACGTTACTATCAGGTAATTACAAACAAAACAAAGAAATTCAAGTAGTACCAGATTTCAGCTGGACTCACACGAGCTCCTCTAGCACCATCTGTGTGCCTCTGGGTTTCTGCTCCCCAAACCCTCATGACATGTGAAATGATCTGTTCACGGGTCTGACTTCCCCACGGGGCCATAAACTGTGTGGTGCCTTTTCCTGGGTGTACCCCAGTGCCTACAGTGCCTCCACTGAGAGCACACATTAAATAGAAGTTACAGCTTTTCCAAGTATTGAAATGCTTCTCTTCACCCACACTTGACGTACTATCTCATTTAATTCTTCCAACAACCCAACCCTACAGGATAGGTGCTGTTAGCCCACTTAATAAGTAAGGAAATTGGAACTCAGAAAGTTTAAGTGATTCCTTCAAGGTCACATAGCTAGGAAGTAGAAAAGAGAAGCTAATATCTGCCTGATGCAGGCCTTTCTTGTAGGAGCAAGTTTATATGCATTGCATGGAACTGACAGCCAGGTTTCCAGAATAGATAAGACTTCTGCCTCGAGAAAGGTTCCTTCCGGGGTAAATTCTTGGGAAATCCACCCGGGTTGGTGTGTGGCAGAGACATACCAGACCTTTGCTGATTGTCTTAGAACGCTGTTTGAAACTGAATTTTAATATCTAGGCCGGAGTTACTGGGAATTTGTGGGAGCTGCTTTGTAATTCTTTCACCAGGGTCATACATGCCCGGCCAGGTGAGAGCTTCTCTCAAAGCCAAGGCCAGGGGCCTGGACAAGTCGGAGGGACTTGCAGACCAGCAGATGGGCCTCCCACACCTGTTGGCCCCCAGGAGTGCCCTCAGCCACACGCCTGACTGCAGAGCACAGCAGCATGGGAAGAAGGATAGAGCTAGCTTGGAGGTTAATGAGAGTTTGAGAGTAAGAATATCGGCTTAGGAAAATTCACATGAGTACGGGGTCACCTGTCACAGGGCAGTTTTTTTTTTAACTCACCAGGGATAGAATCCCACAGCCCCTTCAGATTTTTCCAAGAAAGAAAATTGAGCCTCAGTCACTGCTGGATGATGACCAACATCTGCTTTTTCCAGGACCACATCCCACAGTCCAGCGCCCAGACACATCACGAGGCATGTCTGAAACAGCCTAGTTTATTAGCTCTCTGACCCCAGGTCAGGAGCCAGAGATAAAGAGTGTGACTCCAGGCTCTTACCTTGGGCTTGAGTAAGAGCAAGCAGGGACTCGCCCTGCTGACACCAGTCCCAACTATCTGGTCCATCAGGATGAAATTGTTTTTGTTTGCGGCCGCACCCACTACTCCACCTAAAAAAACAGCAGGTAGCAGCAGCAGCAAACCTGGTTTGAATCCAGCCCAAAAGCATGCACTCAGAGCACAAGAGAGCCAAGAGGGACCCAAGAGAGCAAAACTTCTATGGAAATCCAGGTGGTCGCAAAGGACAGAAATGAGAGGCCACCAACCTCAAAGCATTTCCTTCTGTACCTCCACGAACACCAGTTGGGGAACTAGTGAATGATTTACAGCTACACTGTTTATAGAAATGAGCACATTAACTTTCTGGACCGCTCAGTGGCAATAAATTAAGAAGACACAATTGCAACGCAAGATTTCAGGAGGCTTGAAAGTTCTATCAGGCGGTAGGTTACTAACTGTGACTTCTTTTAACCTTTGCCTAAATTCAGACTTCAGCTAAATAAATCAGCCCTGTTAATTAAAGGCTGGCATTTTTCTCAGACAAGCCTGATGCTCATTAACATCAGGTGAGCAGTTCAGAGTGTGCACTCAGGTAATTAGGAAGGGAAGACCTAGATGCCTTTTTATGTGAGAATTCTAGGTCCACCCCTCTCTCTTCTTCCTCCCCCGATCCTGTCAAGCAATGGAAAGTTGCACGTTAGACCACTCATGTGCAAATGATCTTGCTTTTAAGAACCTAGGATAAATGTTAGAATAATTAATTTAGCAAACATTTCAGAAAAAAATTTGTGTTTGTGAGTTTTGCTGAGTTAAACTGTTTTCAATTAACATCGATTTTCTACTACACTGATTTGGAGACGGGCTTGGAATATTTATCTTTCTTTCCTCACCAGGAACTGCTTCTTGTGCTTATTTCGTTAACAATTATGAGTCCAAAATCAATTGGCTAATATGAAATGTCAGGGGGAAAAAATAGACTAGCAGGGGGCCTGATCATGCTCTGGGGCCTGTGTTCCCAATCTTGGAATAACCAATCACTAAAGACATAATCCTAAGAATATCCTAGGCCTTACCTGTAAGAAATCCAAGTCAAATTAGAAGTAAAGACAGATGACCTAAGCCTAGAACTAATATTCAGCATATATACTCTGATTTGGCCAGGACAGCTGCCTATAGTTGTGCAGTGCACAGCCTGCACAACCACACAATGCAGGTCTGGGTACGGCCTTGATAATTGTTTATATCTGGCATCTTTCTGATTTGTTAGTGCCCTTACTGATTGAAGACATTGTGAACATCACCTGGTCAAGACCCAAGCCCCTGCTGGTTACAGAGGCTCATTCACTGGGATCTAATTTTGCTTACCTTTTCCTTTATCATTTGGGCCTTGCTTAAAGCATCTCCTGCCAATCTGGGGGGAAATCTGTACCACTAGTGTTCAATTTGAATGCAGTCAATCGCCCTGTGTTGGACAGGACACTCATCTACCTGGTATCTCTCCCAAACAGAGATCCCCTGTTTTCCCAGAGAAGAACCCTCCAGGAGTGATCACTCTGTGGTTCGCCCCAAGTACACCTGGATGAGTTTGTATGCCTTTTCTTTTAAAATAATAACAATAATAAACCTCAAAATGTCTTTCAGCCATTGAGAAATAAACCCTCAGAGGCGTGAACTGGGGGAAGGTGATCTGGAGATCTAATGATTTCTCAAGCAATGTTCATTTCAGTTGCTTCTTACATTAGCTCCCCCTCCGCCCACTGTTCCAGAAGTACCCATGCCTTCTGGGCAGGCAAGTTAGCCTCTGTCCTCACTGGCACCTTAAGCTATGGCTTCTTCTGATCCACTGAGGCAATTATTATGTGTCCATCTCTCGTCCAGCTTTCAAAATTACGTTGCTACTATCTCCTCTCCTGTTCTCCCTGTCCTTATGAGATTATGCTTTTTAAAAAAAGTTTTTGCAGTCAGGCATGGTGGCTCAAGCCTGTAATCCCAGCACTTTGGGAGGCCAAGGTGGGCAGATCACCTGAGGGCGGGAGTTCGAGATCAGCCTGGCTAACATGGTGAAATCCCATCTCTACTAAATATACAAAGTTAGCTGGGCATGGTGGTATGTGCCTGTAATCCCAGCTACTCGGGAGGCTGAGGCAGGAGAATCGCTTGAACCCGGGAGGTAGAGGTTGCAGTGAGCTGGGATTGCGCCACTGCACTGAAGCCAAAAGAAAAAAAAAAGTTTTTGCTATAATTTTAGTTGAGTTTGGGAAGAAAGCTAACTTAGATAAGTATATTGAATTCACCATCTTTAGTTTTTAGGTGTAAATACATATAAGATTTCCATACATCCAAGATCCCTAATGAGATATTTAATAATTGGTGTTCGGAAATAATCTTCAGGGGTTTTAAAAATTGTTATTGCTGTGATTGTTGTAAAGAACATGAGAATCCCCAACAAACGTGAAACGCAAATTAGAGATCCTAAACCAAAGTTGCAAAACAGTGTTTGAAACTTCGTGAGAATATTGGCTCTTCTTTGTGGTGTCCAGAACAGATTGTCAGCCTCTTGATCAGAGAATGTAGGTCACATTAGGATTGTAGCCAGCAGTAAGCTTGATTGTATGTCTAACCAAGCTAAAATATGAAATAGTTGTTCACTGGGACACAGGTTGGGAATTGGGAAAGCTTGTTAGGATTTTACACACACAGAGATAGGTAAGAGGCATGAGTTATTGAGCTACTATAAGAAAACACTAACTTGATGAGCCACTGAAGTTAACCCATTCTCTCTCTCTTTTTTTTTTTTTTTTTAATTTTTTTAAATTTTTTTTTTTAGATCGAGGCTTGTGCTATCATCCAGGATGGAGTAGTGACACCATCTTGGCTCACTGCAACCTCTGCCTCCCAGGTTCGAGTGATTCTCCTGCCTCAGCCTCCCCAGTAGCTGGGATTACAGGCACCTGCCACCACGCCCAGCTAATTTTTGTATTTTTAGTAGAGACGGGGTTTCACCATGTTGACCTGGCTGGTCTCAAACTCCTGACCTCAGATGATCCATTCGCCTCAGCCTCCTAAAGTGCTGGGATTACGAGCGTCAGCCACCGTGCCTGGCCAACTCATTCTCTTGAGAAAATAAAACAAAACTGCTGAACTATTCACTGAAGGAAATAGAGAAGTACTTAATTTACATCTGGGTTCACTCTTTGCATGTGTTCCTTGATCTTTTCACTCATTTCTTAGACTCTGACAGCAGCCTCGGGAGTCATCAGCCTGTAATGCCAGTCCAGATGTTTCTCTGTGGACCACATGGAGTCCATTCAACCAGTATTTGATGAAGACCTACTATGTGCTAGGCATCATTCTAGGTAAATTTTTTAAAAGTGCCTGCTTTCATGGAGCTTTTATTCAAGTGGGTGGTGAAATAATAATATAGCAGGCCAACATAGACGTAGTAAATGTGAAGGACCAAGAAGGAATTTAAGAAGAGCAGGGGACAGAGAGTGACAGAGAGCCACTGTTTTGGGTAGGGTGTTCAGGGAAACCCTCTCTTATTAAGGTGACTTTGAATCACTGGAGAAAGGGTATTCCAGGAAGAGGAACACAAAGTACAAAGTGAGACTTGAGGCAGGCACACAGCCAACATGTTTAAGAAACAGCAAAGAGGCCGGGTGCAGTGGCTCATGCCTGTAATGCCAGCACCTTGGGAGGTCCAGGTGGGTGGATCACTTGAGGTCAAAAGCTTGAGACCAGCCTGGTCAACATGGTGAAACCCTCATCTCTACTAAAAATGCAAAAATTAGCCAGGAGTGGTAGTGCACACCTGTAATCCCAGCTACTTGGGAGGCTGAGGCATGAGAATCGCTTGAACCCGGGAGGCAGAGGTTGCAGTGAGCTGAGATCGCTCTACTGCACTCCATCCTGGGCGACAAAGCGGGACTCTGTCTCAAAAAAAAAAAAAAAACAAAACAAAGCAAACAAACAAACAAAAAACAGCAAAAAGTTCAGAGTGGAGGGGAGAATAGGAGATGAGCTCAAGAAGGCAAGTGGGTAAATCAGGTACAGTTTGCAAGGCAATAGAAAGAGCTTCTGATTGTATTCGAAGAGATTTTGGAAGCCACTGGAAGGTTTTGAGCAGGGGATGCCATGATTTGGCTGACCTTTTAAAACCTCTGGCTACTTAGAAGAGACCATGGGGAGCAGGCCAAGGACACAGCAGGGAGAGCAGGCAGATGCTATTGCAATAGTCCAGGTAAAGATGGCAGGGGCTCGAGGCAGGAGAGTAGGACAGAGATGGGAAGAGATAAGGAATCGCATTCAGAATATTTTATAAAGGTAGAGCTGATGGATTGTATGTGGGGTTTGAAAGAAAAAGAGGCATCAAGATGATGCTGAGGTAATTGGCCTGAACAACTGGAAGCCGGATCTGCCATTTATTGAAATAGGACAAATAAGAGAGAATCCAGTTTGCTCTGGGCAAGGTCATGAGTTTGGTTTGGATACATTAAGTTTAAGACGCCTACCAGACATCCAGGGGAAGATGGCAAATAGGCAATTGGATATAAGGATCTGGCTTTGCAGGGCTGGGCATGGTGGCTCACACTTGTAATCCCAGTTTGGGAGGCTGAGGTGGGAAGATTACTTGAAGTCAGGAGTTTGAGACCAGCCTGGCTAACGTGGTGAAACCCTATCTCTACTAAAAATATGAAACTTAGCCAGGACTGGTGGTGCACGTCTGTAATCCCAGCTACTCAGGAGGCTGAGGCACGAGACTTGCTTGAACCTGGGAGGCAGAGGTTGCAGTGAGCCAAGATGGCACCACTGCACTCCAGCCTTCCAACCTCAGGGACAGAGCAAGACTCTGTCTCAAAAAAAAGAATCTGGCATTCCAGGAATACATACAAGATGGACATATAAAAGCCTCCCTCTTTGGGACAGCCACAGACATGGGACTCCAACCTGTGAGAAGTGCAGAGGCAGGACCCCAGCCCCAGGGGACCTGGAAGGCAGAAGGTTGTTCTCGAGCCTTAGAGTTTAATGTCATTTATTCCCTTGGGCTTTTGACTTGTCTGGGATCTTTCACTCCCTTCTTCTTTCCTGTTTCTCCCTTTTGCAGTGTGAATGTCTATCCCGTGCCTGTCCCACCACTGTGTTTTGAAAGCACATGACTTGTTTGGGTTCACAGGTCACAGCTGGAGAGGAATTCACCCTAGGATGAGTCTTACCCATATCTGATTTAAGTGATATTTAGACGAGACTTTGGACTTTAGATTTTTAAGGTAATACTGGAGCAAGTTAAGACTTTGGGGGCTGTTGGAATGAGATGAATGTGTTTTGCATGAGAGAACATGAATTTTGAGGGGTCAGAGGCAGAATGCTATAAACTGAATATTGTGTTCCCCCAAAAGTCGTATGTTGAAACCTGTTCCTTTCATGATTGTATCTGAAGGTGGGTCCTTTGAAAGGTGATGACATCAGGAGGGTGGGGCCTTCATGAATGAGATTAGTGCCCATATAAAAGACCCCAGAGAGCTCCATTACCCTTCCCTCATGTGAGGACAACCATCTGTGAACCAGGAAGCAGAACCTCACCAGACGTGGAACCTGCCAGAAACATGATCTTTGACTTCTCAGCCTCGGGACAGCTGTCAGAAATAAGTTTCTATTATTCATAAGCTACCTAGTTTACAGCACTCACTAGTAGCCTGAATGGATTAAGGCAGGCTCCTTAAAAAGCCTGCATTTAAAAAGCCACATCCTCATTTAATGTTATGTAAATCTCAAAAGAAACTAAATAACAACCCAGAGCAAATTGAAGCAATGAAATAAAACAAAGTCTTTAAACTAACTCCTTTCCCACACAAATACACACTCCCACACACACCCCACAGGATCCTAATTCCCCACCCAATTTTCATTAAAAGATTCTTTCCCAACCCAGACAATTATGAACTAAGCAAGCCACCAAACCACCCCCCTTCTCCTCTAATGCCTCCTTTCACTGGCATTAGAAACAGTTTTTTAAAAAAGTACCATTTCAGGCAATACAATGAAAGCAGCTGGGAGAGAGGGGGCCAGACTCAACATTGTTTCTGGCAGGAAGAGAAGTTCCAGAGAATCTGATAATCAGAGGCTTTCATTTTCTTGCTCAAACCTGAGATGACTTTATCTAAAACTAATAACTTGGCAAGAGTACTTCTACAAACTGCCCCGCCTCCACCTCCATTAAGTACGGAAAGAGTTCAAAGAGTAAAGACGTACATAATATTTGCTGTAAGAAAAGTAGATCTTTAACACGAAAAAGACGCCTGAATTCACGAGAAGGGTGAAGCCGCCTCTGCTGGATCTAGATTTGGTTGGCGATGCGTCTGCAAGCCACCCAGACCCGCAGCCAGACCCTGTGGCCACCGCATAATCAAAGGGACTTTTATATCAGACACTGAAAGGCTTCGCTGTGGGCAGCCTGAGTAAGGGAGCAAAGAGGCCAACAGAGCTGCTTCCTCAAACCAGAGGACGGAAGGCAGGACCCGTTTCTCTTCCTGGAGAAGTCAGACGGATTGCACAGTTCCCTCACTATAAAGTAAACAACAGGCATTAGAACTCTGCCACCCAAATAAATACAGGGCTCATTTGTGTGTCTAATGGTTAACACGAGGTGCAAATGCCACGGGTCACATGTGTTAATTCAGAAAGAAAACAAATGCAATCGCGCCATTAATAATTGACTTGGGCTTTTAACTCCCACGATGAGATGAATACTTCAACTTTCTTCAGAAGAACAGTAATAAAGAAGAGTGGCCCCAAATTGGGCTCCCAGTGGCTTTTTAATCAGAGAAGATTGCCAGGGCCATAGATTTAACATTGGCAATTAAGCTTCATGGGTCAAATAAATGCACTGGCCTGGTGTATTTCCCTAAAACCCTGTCTTCGATAATGCCGTAAATTGGAATTGCATTGCACAAAAGAAGCTGATTCTAACTCCTGCAAAGAAAGTTCACCAAAGTTCACATTTAACTTGGCAGGCCAAGGCAGGGCACTTTGGCAGCTGCAGAGATTCTGATTTCAATTCCCTAAGTCCGCCCTCAGGATTTCGTTCTCCAGAGGATGGATTGGCAGCAGGAAGGTCCCTCTGTGATTGATTTATTAGTTCCAATGCTTTATTTACAATTTTACAGGATATTGTAGAAGGGCGGCAAAACCAGTTCCATGGAAGTGAATCAAGTCTCATGTGGTTTGATGTTTTCTTCTGACCTTGTAAACCTCTCCCCTAACCCCATTACTTTTTTGGAGTTTGTGTGAGCAAACCTAGGAAAGCTGGTTTGGAGTATGTAACTGGGTGAGAAATCTTTTGTGTTTAATTTTGTTTTAAAGCCCACATCACCTTTGTTCTCCAGGCCTCAAAACATGTAGAAAAGACTGCCTTTAAAAAAGGGAGGTGGGGGTGGGGTTCGGGGACAACTTAAGGGAGTGGCACCGAATAGAGGTATCATAAGCACATGAGTCTATAAGCACAGGGTCTGGTCATGTTTTCCAGCACCTGAGGGGACTTTCTAATCATCCGATCCACAAACATTATTGGCTCCCGTTTCCAACAAAGTTAAATCTAAGAGTTTTCACTACTGGATTCTTATGTAGCTTTCCAGTCATATGTCCCATTACATCTTCTTCCCCGCATTTTGTCAACACCACCCACCTATACACACAGTCAGCCACAGCCCTCCCCACCTCTGCTCCCTGAATTCCTGCCTACCAACAGATACTCTCCTAACACACACGAGTACCCACACACATGCACACGTGCACACACACGTGCACATATGCACAGCCATGCATACATACATGCACACACACACATACACACACGTGCACACACACACACACACACTTCACTTGGAGCATTTACTGAGAACCTTCAATGTGCCAGACACAGACCTAAAATCTTCCCAACAAACCTATCAGTTGAGATGAACTTCTTAATCGCCCCACATTTTACAAGTGAAGAAAGAGTCTCAGAGAGATTCGGTCAGTTGCCTAAAGTCACACAGCTGGTAAGGATTATAGAGACAAGGCTAGAACCCAGTTTTCATGACTTCTGAATAGAACTGTTATTTTAATGACAAAAACCACAATCACTTTTACATCAACCTAATACTATCCTCTATACCCTCCCCCACCAACTCTTTCAAACCTGCCTGTTCAAACATGATGTTTTAGATTTTCTGTTAACGCATCACACTAAGATGGCTTTCTGGGTGCCTGCCATTGAAATTCACTTTTTCTGTCTCCTACATTCCCTTTGTATTTTGATTTAACCTCTTAACAAAATCGACTTTGTGTCAAAGTTAATATGTGTCTGTCTCCCTAAGGATACCGAGTACAGGCTATGGCTAATGCGGTTATGAGTCCCCAACAATACTTAGCATCATGTGTCGCACGTAATAAACATTTTAAAATATTTGTTGACTCAGAAAAACACTCCTGAACCTTTTCAATAATGTGAGCATACCAATAGAGAATGGGAAAACCTTACTTGGCATTGGTTTTTGTTGTTGCTGGGTTTAAGACTTTATTTTTTAGAGCAGTTTTAGGTTCACAGCAAAATTGAGCGGAAGGTACAGAGATTTCCCATATAGCCCCAGTTCCCATACATGCAGGTAAGCCTCTCCCATATGAACATACCCTACCAGAGAGGTATATTTGTTACAACTGACAGATATACTCACACGTCATAATCACCTAAAGTCCATAGTTTACATGAGGGTTCACTCTTGGTGTAGCACACTCTATGAGTTTGGGTTAATGATGATGACACGTATCCACCATTATGGTATCACACAGAATCACACTGTGTTTTGTTTTAGATCTTTCCCCTTACTCTTGAGTGAAAGTCAGCACAATGAATGCTCAGTACCCTGACCAATTCTATTTAATCTGGAATAAACCAGAAGGGTCTGGGAGAAATTCCAGGAGCCCTACATTTCTATGTGAAGATTGAGGGCTGATTCCATGGAGTCCCAGTTTCTACAGCTGGTCCCTCCTCTCCAACTCTTCCTTTGTATCTGGTTGGTTTTTGTGACCCAGAATATCCACAAATACATTTCATGAGGTCAATTTTTCCGTCAATAACTAAGGCCTGGCCTAGGGACAATTCCCCACCCAACTAACTTTATTCAACCAAACTCACCGTAGTGACAGAAAAACAACCCTAAAAACAGCACACTGGAGAAAAAACAGCAAACATAATAAATATACACAAAATAAAATATGTCTTGCAAAGGGTAGAAAGCAAAATAGAGGAAGATAGGCAGAGCTCTTACGTTAAAAGTCTGTGTAGTGTAAGGTAAGCAGTATAGATTTTTGGACCTAGACTAAGTTTGAATCCAAGCTGTACCACTTTTAACATGTGACCTTGGATGAGGTATTAAATTTATCTATGCCTCAGTTCCCCCCTGGAAAAAATAGAAAAAATAATAGGTCTACTTTAATAGACTTTTTGTGAGGTTAGATAGGCTGTTACATGCTAAGTGTTTAGAAGCATGCCTGGCACATAGTAAGCTTTCGAGGACACTATTATGGTTATGACCAAAATTCTACAAGAGTCACATTTATGGAATCCTGGGAAAAGCACAGATTTTTGAGTTAGCAGACCTGAGATAAATTCCAGCTCTGCCATTAAATAAGCTGTGTGATCTTGAGCCAGTTCTACCATCTCTCTGAGCTTTACATTCCTCTGCACTTGGACTCAGACTGTCAGGCATCTCTCAAGTCCTTTCCTGTTTCTGGAGATGGGAAAGGCCCTTTGATATGGTTTGGCTCTGTGTCCCCACCAAATCTCATCCTGAATTGTAATCCCCACGTGTCGAGGAAGGGACCTGGTTGGAGACGACTGGATCCCGGGGTCAGTTTCCTCCATGCTGTTCTCATGATATTGAGGGAGCTCTCACGAGATCTGATAGTTTTAAAAGTAGCAGTTTTGCCTGCGCTTCCACTTCACTCCCTCCTGCGCCCTGTGAGGAAGCTTCCTGCCTCCGTTTCACCTTCTGCCATGATTGAAAGTTTCCTGAGGCCTCCCCAGCCATGCAGAACAGTAAGTGTATTAACCTCTTTCCTTTATGAATTACCCAGACTCAGATAGTATCTTTATAGCAACATTAAAATAGACGAATATACCCTTTTTTTGTCAGTTTCCCTTCTCTCCCTCAAATTCTCCCATGGACTCTAGGTTATTCTGAAGTGGTATCAGTTGTCCACCCAAGATATGGTGCAGGTCCCAGGTGTAAGATCATCACACCTTAGTCAGTTCTCACTGGATGCGTCCATCCATCAGAAGCAGATTCACCAGCCATTGTCAGAACTGAGTCTACCCAGTCAGAAAGCTTTGTTCCATCACTTCCTTATCCAGTATTTTAATGAGGGATACTAGCATTAAGTACTCCTCATCAGTGGCTCTGGCATCTCTTTGCTGACTTTAGCCTAAACATATGGCTAGAAACAGCAGTCTCCCACTGCCAGAAGCAGCATTCTTAGCCATCATGGTCTCAAACCCTGCAGTAGCTCCTTGAGTGCCTAGCATACTCTGGCTTCTGGTTTGAGGAGCTCCTTCCAGAACTTGGCAAACCGTGAACCTTTTCAAGCTCAAATTGTCAGCTCTAAGTATCTTCCTCAATTGTCCTGAATGATTCCTCTCTCAGTGTATTAGTCCGTTTTCATGCTGCTGATAAAGACATACCTAAGACTGGGTAATTTATAAAGAAAAAGAGGTTTCATGGACTCACAGTTCCACATAGCTAGGGAGGCCCCACAATCATGGCAGAAGGTGAAAGGCATGCCTTACATGGCTGCTGGCAAAGAGAGAATGAGAGCCAAGCGAAAGGGGTTTCCCCTTATAAAACCACCAGCACTCGTGAGATTTATTCAGTATTATGAGAACAATATGAGGGAAACTGCCCCTATGATTTAATTATCTTCCATTGGGTCCCTGCCACAACATGGGAGAATTATGGGAGCTACAATTCAAGATGAGCTTTGGGTGGGGCACAGCCAAACCATATCACTCAGGGAGCCCCATATATTATTTTAGAATCCCATCATTACACCATTATGCACAAATAAATTTAATGTCTCAACACATTAATCATCAAAAAAGAATGGCTAAGAGGAGAAAAGAGATCTCCTGTGGCATGAAAACTTGCCAAATAAAAAGGTAAAGGACCATGCTCTTCCCTCATTTGGATCTTAATTTGGAGTTTAGGCATGTCAGTGCTTAAAAAGAAAGTCATACCACTACTGATAGCACAGCCAGGATTCAACCCTGGGGTCTGAGCTCCAGTGCCCATGCTCTTATTCATGTTCTATATTTTGGAGTGAAAATTTTATATCACAAAATTATTAATTATTCAATAATTAGTATACATATAAATGTAATGTAGTTTTGAATCAAATTTCAAAATAATTTTTCTCAAAATTGTATATGACAATCTTAACGTACATATGGAAGAAGAGATATGGCAGAAAAAACAAGAAATATGAAAAAAAGGAATAATAAAGTGAACTTGCCTTATCAGATAATAGCACATACTATAGATCCACTATTATCCTTATCAGGATATCTATATTATTATTCCCATCAGATAACAGCACATACTGTAGATTTCATTATAGATTATATTAAAATACTATTATACCTCCATCTTAAACAAAATGCATAACTAAATTCCAAATTGACTAGACTTAAATATAAAAAACAAAGTGATAGAAATATTACAAGATAGAATACTACACATAATCCTAAAATTGACAAATACTTTCAAAACTGAGATCAAGAGCCAGAAGCTTGAAAATAAAAGATAAACATATTTATGTAAAAATTTTTAGACGTTTGTGGGAAAAAAACATTGTCATACACAAAATTAGTAAAAAAAAATACTATTTAGTTGAAAAATAGTAAAGAATTGTAGATCAGTAAAAAAAGTGAAAAATGACAGATTTGAAATGAATTTACAACACCTATAATATAAAAAGAGCATTTACTAATTGGGAAGAAAAAGCTCAGAAAAGTAAGCAAAAGACAAATAGCAAAATTATTTAAATTAATTATGATCAGGGAAATGCAAATTTATGCAACAATGAGGTATCACTTTACTCTCATTATATGCCAAAAGGTTTTTATATTGAAAATACCAAGTGAGTACTGGATTCGTCGAAGAGGGTACTTTCTCATATACTGCTGACAAAAATGTAAATTGTGATGGCCTTTTTGGAAAGCAATCTAACAATGTCTATTACAATTTAATAAATATCATATACCCTACTACCCTTCAATTCCACCCCTGGGAATCTATCCCAGAAACATAAAACCACCAGTAGAAGAACCTGTTAACAAGGATTTTATTGTAGCCTTGTTTGTAGTGGCAAGCTTGAAACAATATTCATCCAGTAGGAGAATGGTCCAATAAATTATGTGTATTCACACAAATGGAGACTTTTATAACCTTTAAAAGAATGAATTAGAGCTGTATCAGTTGGCTTAGAGGGCGTTCCACGAGGCATAACTGAATATAAAACAGGTCCAGGCAGGGTGGCTCACACCTGTAATCCCAGCACTTTGGGAGGCCAAGGCAGGAGGATCACAAGGTCAGGAATTCGAGACCAGCCTGACCAACATGGTGAAACCTATCTCTGTTAAAAATACTTAAAAATTAGCCAGGCGTGGTGATACGTGCCTGTAATCCCAGCTACTCAGGAGGCTGGCACAGGAGAATCACTTGAACCCAGGAGGCAGAAGTTGCACTGAGCAGAAATCATGTCACCACACTCCAATCTGGGCAACAGAGCAAGACTGCATCTCAAAACAAATAAATAAATAAATCACAAATATGTATAACATGAACCAATTCTTGTAGAATAATGACAAGTCTGCATTTGTATGATTGCAGGTGAATGCAGGAAAACTGGAAAGAAAACATCCTGGGCTGCAACATGGTTACTTGGTGGAGGCTGAGACCTACGGACAATGGAGGAGAAGAGAGGAGGAGGAACTCAGGAGAGGAGAATCAAGCACAAAATGACAAGGAAGATAAAAGGCTGGAGGATATACGCTCACATTTTTGAAATATTATATGTGTGTGCATATATAAAGAAACAAATTTTTTATTATTTACAATCTAATCAGGAAAAAAAGAGAATATCTTTGACCATTTTATTCTTGTCATCAGGGAGAAGTTTGCCCTGTAAAGCAAATTTGATGGGTCCCTCCTGTGTGTATGGAGTAGCCCTAGGACTTCTCAGCTCTGGGACCTTGTAGTGAGGCAAGGTTTTGTTTTACATCCGCCTTTCTTATTCCTTCTCTATCCTGAAAATCCACTCCACCTGCCTTTCCAGAGTAAAAGAACAGGGACAAGGGAGCATAATAATCTCTCTAAGTCAGATAATGAGGGACCTTCATCAGTCTTAGCAAAAGAAGAATAATTCATTGTGTAGAGATACATTCTGAAGTATGTGAAGCCACCTTAGAAGATACACAGGACCCAGGGATCGCATGCAGACTCTGGAATTTGAATCCAGAAAACTGGGAACAAAACACATCTGTGACATAAAGAGGAAAAGAGAGAGAGAAAAAAGAGAAAACTGAAACAACTTCTATTTCCTGAAGTGTAACTAATCAGATACTCAGAGCAACCCTCCTACTGAAAACAGCTAATATGGTTAATAAAACGTTTAAAAACTCACCTTTCTAAATGTATCACTGAGCTGCTAATATAGGAAAGGCTCCTCAGAGACCAGAGATAAAAGTAAGAATTTAAGTAATCCACTTTGCTCTTGGGTGCTTGAGCCAAACTGACATAATTGAACTTTTGTTTTGACAGAGAGAATGTATAAGTTGCATCTCATCTAAGATAAGAAATATAAGGAGATCTGGTCCTCTGAAGATCTGGATCCTCCCAGATCAAAACTGTGAGTATTAGGGTTAACTAGAAATAAACCCACCCCACAGAAGAGGAAATAATGTTAAGAGCAGAAATGAATAGATTTAAATGTAAACATACAATAGAGAGGATCAATAAATCCAAAGTTGGTTCTTTGAAAAAGTCTTATAAAAAGCTGGGCATGGTGGTATGTGCCTGTTAGTCTCAGCTACTCAGGAGGCTTCGTCAGAAGGATCAGTTGAACCCAGGAGTTCAAGGCTGTATTGAGCCATGATCATGCTACTGCATTCCAGCCTGGGCAACATGCATAGTAAAAACCTGACTCTGAAATTTAAAAAATAAACACATTAAAAAAAAATGGAAAGCCTCATAAAGTTAACCAACTTCTGGCAATACTGATCAAAAAAGAAAAAGAGCAATCAGTTTTTAAAACTATATCATGAATGAAAAAGGTTGCTGCAGACATTACAAAGATAAAATGTTGTAAATATTTATGCACCCCCAAGTGAAAACAGGTGAAAAGGGAAAATTCTTAGAAAATATGAAATATTAAAATGTTTTCATGTATAAAATACTAAAATGTAGGAGAAAAAATAATTGTTTTAGGAATATTTTTAAAAACGAACCCGTAGTTTAAAATCTTCCCTCAAAGTAAACATATCATTGCAATCTTAGGTAAATTATTCCTTGAAATAGAAAAATAGATAGCTCTTTCCATTTTATAAGGCTATGGAATAAACAACTAATACCAAAAACCAAGGACAGTTTGAAAAGGGAAAATTACAAAGTGATTTCACTCATGAACATTGATACAAAATGCTAAACAAAACATCAGCAAACTGAATCTATCGATAAATAAGGAAAGAAGATAGGCTGGGTATGGTGGCTCATGCCTGTAATCCCAGCACTTTGGGAGGCTGAGGCGGGTGGATCACCTGAGGTCAGGAGTTCGAGACCAGCGTGGCCAACATGGCAAAAGCCCATCTCTACTAAAAATACAAAAATTAGCTGGGCATAGTGGTGGGAGCCTGTAATCCCAGCTACTTGGGAGGCTGAAGCAAGAGAATCGCTTGAACCTGGGACACAGAGGTTGCAGTGAGCTGAGATCACAACCCTGCACTCCAACCTGGGCAACAGAACAAGACTCTATCTCAAAAAAAAAAAAAAAAAAACAGAAGAAGAAGATAATACAACATAATGAACTGACCACATTAACAGATCAAAAAAAATCACATGATTATTGTAAGAGATGCAGAAAAGCAGTCAATAAAAATTGACATCTATTTGAAATGATCCCATAGACGATTGTTTTTAGCCATAGAAATCGATGCTTCTGCTGTTAAAGCTTGAAACATGTATTTGTTTTGTCTGAGTTTCTTCCGCAAGAAAGGACCTTTAGGCCTCTCAGAAAAAAGTATCAAAGAACTGGAACTCATCAGATCACTTTACCAGATGCCTCCTTGCCCCTCCTTAGTTTCTGTTTTCTTACACATTGTTACATTTTTTTTCCCTGCTATATAAACCCCTAGTTTTAGTCAGTCAGGCGGATGGATTCACTGAACTCCTGTCTCTGCCGCTGCAGCACTCAGTTAAAGCCTTCTTCCTTGGCAATACTTGTTGTCTCAGTGATTGGCCCTCTGTGCAGTGAGCAGCAGACCTAGTCCAAATCCCTAGTTTTTGGGTAACATATTCATGATTTTAAAAATTTTTCACAGTTTAGGAAAATTTAAAAGTGCTATTTTAAAAACCTACCACAAACATAATAGTAAATGGCTAATGCACAAAACTTGTTGGTCAAGAGCATTTCCTTCAAAACTTGGAACATAACAACAATGTTCACTATCACCATTTCTCTTCAGCGTCACCCTGGAGATCCAGACCAGCACAATAAGATGAGGAAGGAGGCACAAAACAGAAAGACCCAGCTAAGGCTCCTGAGGACCCATCCAAGGCTGACTTTGTGTAAAAACAGGTGACTGGAGGGAAAATACTTTTAAAGCTTCACCTGTGTGCTATGTAAATTCAAGTCCTGCTGATTGTAAGGCATTTGCACATAGCATAACATTTTTAGAGAGACATATATAGAAGGCCCACATGTCCTGCACTAAAGAGTAACAATGGAAGAAGACAAGTCTCCCAGAAACTGTTGAAATTTCATGCAATACCCAGCCATAGTGAATCACAACCTACATAGGGCCAAGTAAGGAACCACATGGCTTATTCTCACTATACTCTCAGCATCCAGCAGACTGCCTTGCATGTAGTTTAGAGCTCAGTAAAGATCTGTTTAAGTGGCCGGGTGCAGTGGCTCATGGCTATAATCCCAGCACTTTGGGAAGCCAAGGCGGGCAGATCACCTGAGGTAAGGAGTTCAAGACCATCCTGGCCAAAATGGTGAAACACGTCTCTATTAAAAATACAAAAACTAGTGGGGTGAGGTGGCAAGTGCTTGTAATCCCATCTACTCAGGAAGCTGAGGCAGGAGAATCGTTTGAACCTGAGAGGTGAAAGTTGCAGTGAGCCAAGATTACACCATTGTACTCTAGTCTGGGTAACAGAGTGAGACTCTGTCTCCAAAAATGAAACAGAACAAAAGATCTGTTTAATTTACTAGTGGAGGTGGAAGACTCTTCTCCTGACCATGCACATATGACCTCTGCTCTGATTTCTGCAAACACTTGCTAGAAACAAAAGAAACACACTATGCAAAATAAAACCCTTTTTCAAGCAACAGATCTGGTCTCACAGGCCTGAGATATTTCCAGCATCCCACTGGAGTTTAAGTTTCTCTGTCTAAGATGACAGGATTCCAGCAGGGGAGCAAAAGTTTGGAGGATAGACTCCTTTGGCCATAAAACAATTATGAGTGTTAGGTGATATATGAGATAATGCAAATAGAATTGCTTTTTAAGCTTCAAAGCAGTATGCTATCTCATTTCTATAACTGTGTTTATTCCATCTTGGTATCTACTTCAAAAATGGAACTTCCCTTGCCCCTACCAAATTAAAGTTTTTAATCCTCCAGCTGAAAAAAAAAAAAAAATTTTGCAATTTCTAACATTTAAATGTGAGTCCACAGTTTCTCAATTTTGACAGTCCCCAGGCTCTAGAATAAGCAAGGTTTTCTGTAATAATTGGGTTCCCAGTTCAGGGGAATTTTGGCACTTCTGCCTGCTTAAATACCGGGGCAGCTTGGATTTCCTTCCCCTTTCCCTTCCACATTTTGCTTTCTTGATCTTTGTGTTGGGGGGATTTTTTTTCCTTTCTCTCAGTCCTAAGTCACAGTCTCTCACTGTTAAAAACAAAAAAATCTCACCTTCCTACCTCTGTCATCGCCTTTACTTTCCCTTTCCAATTTGTATTTCCAACCATCCTTGCTGCATCCTAGCATCCAGGGATAATAATGAACACACTCAACTAGAGGCAGGAAATAGTGGTTTCACAGCAGTCTCTCTTCTAGGTGTGGAGTGAAGAGGTTGGGTTGGGTATGAAAGAAACTGGGTTAAAGTCTCAGCTCTGACAATTCCCAATGTATTTCACCTGGAGCAAGTTATATCTTCTCACTAGGAGGCAATAGCAGGCAGTGGGGACTGTGGAGACAGGACAGATAGAAGCACCTCTGGAAGTGAGTAGCTTCTATTTATTTATTTATTTATTTATTTATTTATTTTGAGATGGAGTCTCGCTCTCTTATCCAGGCTGGAGTGCAGTGGCGCAATCTTGGCTCACTGCAACCTCCACCTTCTGGGTTCAAGCGATTCTCTGCCTCAGCCTCCTGAGTAGCTGGGATTACAGGCATCCACCACCACGCCTAGCTAATTTTTCTGTATTTTTAGCAGAGACAGGGTTTTACCATTGTGACCAGGCTGGTCTTGAACTCCTGATCTCATGATCCACCCACCGGGGCCTCCCAAAGTGCTGGGATTACCGGCATGAGCCACTGCACCCAGCTGAGTAGTTTCTATGGAATTGCAGCCACCCAAGTCAACTCATATACCATGGGAATGTGAGCTCTGTATTGCCAGGTCTTCTGAATTTTCAAGAAAGCCCTCAAATATGGATTTTCATTTTTACTCTCTTGATTTATTATTATTAGCTCAAAATTTTATAAAGCAGTATAGGTGTTTTTTTGGTGTGTTTTTGTTTTTGTTTTGAGGTGGAGTCTCCCCCTGTCACCCAAGCTGGAGTGCAGTGGTGTGATCACAGCTTGCTCCACCTCCTGAGTTCAAGTGATTCTTGTGCCTCAGACTCCCAAGTAACTGGGATTACAGGTGCGTGCCACTATGGATGGCTAATTTTTGTATTTTTAGTAGACACAGGGTTTCACCATGTTGGCTAGGCTGGTCTTGAACTCCTGACCTCAAGTGATTCGCCTGCCTCAGCCTCCCAAAGTGCTGGGATTACAAGCATGAGCCAACGCGCTCAGCCAGGTCTTTTTTGTGTAGATTCCTGGGGCCTCTTTCGCATCTAATGTTACATGATCCTAAGAGCATGCCTGGTTGTTCTGCTGCCCTGAAACATTCTGAGATGATTCCACAATCCTCCCTTCAGTTCTCCTGAATGTTCTTGGAGCTTTGTTTTCTGGGGCCTTAGCCTCAGGCTTTGCTCCCGTTCTGGGAAGTGATCACCTCATCTTGAGGGGATAAACTTTTTGAAGCTGGGATTTCCCTCACAGAGGTAGGGTTCCCGTAACTCTGATTACTTGGGCTTAGAGTAAGTAAAAGGGTGAACTAGATATTAAAAGTCCGGCTGGCAGATCAGTCTCACCTCTTGGAATGTCCTATTGGCTGGGTCTCTAAGCAAGTCTCCTCCCACCCAAAACACAGTTTTTGGGTCTAGAGTGTACCTCTTATTCCTTATCTGAAATGGGAGGATTTCTGGGGTGTAAGCCTCTTTGCCATCCCATCCATCCACCTTCTTAGATGTCAGGGTTCTTGGCCTTTTTCTACTTCATTTCTCACAAGTCACTACTCCTGCCCAAAATACTGGCCTCTGGTTCTCAAAACCATCTGGCTCACCGCTGGAAACCAGTCAGCCAATGTCTGGCACATCTGAGCAGCCTCACGTCCTCAGATTCGTCTCCTGCTTGGTTCCTGAGGCACTCAAAGGCCCTCCTCTGGCCAACTTCTCTTGGCCATTTACCCCTGTTTATCTTATGGTCAGATTGGCAAGAATCTTAAGTCCCTCCCCTGCCCACTCGTGCAGTCTCATTAGGCCTAGGGGATCTAGATAAGCCTATCAAGGACCACCAGGAGTTAGATCCACTGCAGAAATGGAACACTAAACAAGAGGACCAAATCCTATACCCTGTCCACATATTCAGACTCCTGACCAAGCTTCCATCAGGCCAAAAGTAAAAGCTGTGACAGTATGTGCTAAATCAACAGAACATAAGAGGAAGCAATGGAAATAGAAACATATTTTCTTTGTTTTTTTCCAAGACAAGGTTTCACTCTGTCGTCCAGACTGGAGTACAATGGCACAATCTTGGCTCACTGCAACCTCTGCCACCCAGGTTCAAGTGATTCTCCTGCCTCAGCCCCCTGAGTAGCTGGGATTTCAGGCACACACCACCATGCCCAGCTAATTTTTGTATTTTTAGTAGAGACGGGGGTTTCACCATGTTAGCCAGGCTGGTCTCAGACTCCTGACCTCGTGATCCTCCCACCTAGGCCTCCCAAAGTGCTGGGATTACAGGCGTGAGCCACCGCACCCAGCCTAGAAACATATTTTCTAGGGTAAGCCCTTGCACATTCTAACAGCCTCTCTCAGCATCCACTCCTGTTTAGTTAGAGTCAGCAAATGTGGCCCTGTGGGGGATTCGGCAGCCAAACAGTCTCTGTTCTCAACATCTCTCCTCTCTCTGGCATAGGCCTTGCTTGAGTGGAAGAGTCTTTCAAAACGTTCTGCACTTCTCTCCTGGGGAGCTGCGGACTGAGAGTGGCTGCCATGGGTTTCTGCCCAACTGTTTTTTGCTTGAACAACCTATGCTTTTACAAACACACCCTGACCTCTCTGAAGTCGTTTCTGTCCTGGATCTCTATCCCAAGCCACTGTATTGTTTTCATTTCCTGTGCTTCTTAACTTCCTTGTCATAATATTATCTTACATTCATGGCGCCACTAGTCCACAGGCAGGGTGATATACCATCATTTGGCATCAGTAGAAATCGTTTCATCCAACTTCAATCATGGTCACTCTGAGGCACCCTGCAGTGGCTATTTAGCAAGTCAGGAGTGACTTTCACAGGAATGCAAGGCACGACTTTAGGAACGGTGCGTATTTTTCAGATGGGCTGCTCCCTATTGAAATTGGTTTATGAAGAATTCTGTGTGCCCAGCAAGGATTTAGAAAGAGAGATGTATACCATGCTGTGGTATAGACAGTGTATATGGAGTCCTGAACCTTTCACCTGGCTTTCAAAAGTCAGGTAAGGCTGGCTGGATGCAGCGGCTCACATCTGTAATTCCAGTGCTTTGGGAGGCTGAAGTGGAGGGACGGCTTGGGGCCAGGTGTTCTGGACTACCCCTGGGCAACATGGGGAGACTTCGTCTCTACAAAAAATGTAAAAGCCACGCAAAGTGGAGTGCATCTGTAGTCCCAGCTACTCAGGAGGCTGAGGTGGGAGGATCACTTGAGCCCAGGAGTTCGAGGCTGCACTGAGCTATGATTGTGCCACTGCACTCCAGCCTGTGCAACAGAGTGAGACCCTGTCTATTTAAAACAAAACAAAACAAAAACAAAAAAAGGCGGGGGGCGGTGGCTCACGCCTGTAATCCCAGCACTTTGAGAGGCCGAGGCGGGCAGATCACGAGGTCAGGAGATCAAGACCATCCTGGTTAACACGGTGAAACCCTGTCTCTACTAAAAATACAAAAAATTAGCTGGACATGGTGGCAGGCGCCTGTAGTACCAGCTACTCGGGAGGCTGAGGCAGAAGAATGGCGTGAACCTGGAAGGCAGAGCTTGCAGTGAGCCAAGATTGTGCCACTGCACTCCAGCCTGGGTGACAGAGCGAGACTCCATCTCAGAAGAAGAAAAAAAAAAAAAGGTAAGCTATCAAAACCCCAAGAGTGCACTGCCACAGGGCTTAGCCCACCCAAGACTCCTCCCACCTCACACAAATAAGCTGCCCACTCTGCTTCTTCCACTCAGTGACAAGGAAACCCTAATCCCAATTGTTGGGACAGACTCACAGCCTCCCTGTGGCACTCAATCCACAGACTCTAGCAGAGGTGAAATCCACAGTCCACACAGTTCATATTTTATCTAAGACCTCCCCGATTATAAAATTTCAGAGTTGTTAAAATAGGGGGAAATAGCTAATAGTGATTTTACAATGTCATTCATTGAAAGATACATTCTTATATTAGAAATGTTAAAATATACGGCGGGGCGCAATGGCTCACGCCTGTAACCCTAGCACTTTGGGAGGCCGAGGTGGGCGAATCTCTTGAGGTCAGGAGTTTGAGACCAGCCTGGCCAACATGGTGAAACCCTGTCTCTACTAAAAATACACAAATTAGCCAGGTGTGGTAGCGGGCACCTATAATCCCAGCTATGTGGGAGGCTGAGGCAGGAGAGTCGCTGGAACCAAAGAGGCGGAGGTTGCAGTGACCCAAGATTGCACCACTGCACCCCAGCCTGGGCAACAGAGTGAGACTCCGTCTCCAAAAAAAAAAAAAAAAAAAAAACAGAAAGTGTTAAAATATGGACGGGAATATGTCTAAATGGATAAAATGCAATATTATGGACTTGTTAGTATTTTGGTAGCTAAATTATTTGTCTGGGGCACAAGGCATACCTATTCTTTCACCTTATATTATTAATAATGTCAACAACTGTGATAATAACACTAATAACTTCTATTTCCATTGTATCTTATACTTTATAATATATGTAAAAATATTTAATATTCAGATTTCATCCTTCATCCATCCAAGAGAAATCCTGAAGCTGCCAACCTGGTTTCTCTCCTCTATCAGGGAAAAATTCTTTCTTCCTCGGCAGGAAGCTAGATTAATTCACATAATGAACAACTGAGGAAGAAAGGAGAGTATGAAGAGGAGGAGAAAAATCAGCGGCACAGGGAGAGAGACGAGAAGGATTTCGGGGGGTGTGAATTGAGGAAGTAAGGGTGTGACACACACATGTGAGGAAAAGGGACTTTCTATTAATGTGGACCATGTGCTCAGATCCTCTTCACTGTCCTTCAGGAGACATTAGAAAAAAATTGAATTACTTTTTCATTACTTTTGCTTATTGAAGTGTACGTCTTAAGTCTGATACCATTTTGAGACTGAACTCTTGGTTCCAGGTTTTTAAAGGTTACAAGAAACTTGATGTTGTAATGTAGCAGGATAAACACCATTATCATTCATTATATTCTAAAGACAGAGTCTTGCTCTGTTGCCTAGACTGGAGTGCTGTGGATCACAACTCACTGTGGATCACAGCTCACTGCAGCCTCCACCTCGCAGGCTCAAGAGATCCTCTCACCTCAGCCTCCCAAGTAGCTGGAATTTAGAGCCACATGCCACCACACCTGGCTCATTTTTTTGTATTTTTTTGTAGAGATGGGTATTTGCCATGTTGCCCAGGCTGGTCTTAAACTCCTGGGCTCAAGCAACCTGCCTGCCTCAGCCTCCCAAAGTGCTGGGATTATAAGCATGACCCACCGTACCTGGTCAACCCCTCAGTATTAAGGAGAGAATCTCAGAAACATTAAATGATTTTGTTCAAAGGCTTACATGGATAGGAAGCAAAAGAGATGCAAATCAAAGCCATTTTTTTTACTCCAAATTCAGTGGTCTTTCCCCCTGCTCCTGAAATAAAGTATTTCAACTTTTTAAATGCTAATATTAATTAATTTTTACTGAGTAAATACGTAATTTTTGATATGTTCCAAGTGGAAGAAGAAATAGTGTCAGTTCAGAGATGTAATGAAACATCTTACTACAATGAAGATCTTACAGCTAAATTGGACAAGTGCTCATATGTTTGTATCAAATGGCCAACTGACTGTAAATTGTTCAGAAACCTTTGTATATTTGCATATTGTCAATCGTGAAACTATTAAAAGTGCAATTTTTGAAAGTTGTGCCCATCAATTCCCCTAAGGATGTATCCAAGAAAAATGAAAACATACCCACACAAAGACATGTAGGCCAATGTTTATCGTAGTCAAAGGTGGAAATAATCCAGAAGTCCATCAACTGGTGGTGTATAAGCAAAAGGTGGTATATATCCAAATAGGGAGATACTATTCAACAGTAAGAAGGAACAAAGAACAGATATGTTCTATACCAGATGAAACAGACACATCGAGCTAAGTGAAAGATGCCAGATAGATACAAAAGATACATGTTCTATAATTCCAGTTATGTGAAATGTCCAGAAAAGGTGAATCTATACAAACAGAAAGTAGATTAGTAGTTGCCTGGGGTTGGGGTTGGGAAAAGAGATTGTTGCAAAAGGGGATGGGGTGATAGACATGCTGTTAAACTGGATTATAGTGGTGGTTGCTCAACTCCACTCATTGGCTAAAAATAATTGAATTGCAGACTTAAAATGGGTGAATTTTATGTCATGTAAATTACACCTCAGTAAAGCTGTTAAAAGAAGAAAAAGGAAAAAGAAGAAGAAATGTGCCATTATGGTGAAACCCAAAGAGATTAATTAGATGTAAGAAATGGATGAAACTGGCTTGCATGTATGAAAGGGTTTGTTGACTGTAGGAACAGTTTTGAAGAACAAACAGTGAATGCTGAAATATGTGAGGAGTGCTACCATTATGCAACTGATGATAATCAATAAAAGAGGAGGAGAAGTGATTGACAGAAAGTTGTTTTCTGTGCTAGGCCAGATGACCAACATCAAGTTTTAATGCCCATTAATGTGAATTTAAGAGGGTGGGAGTTTACAGAATCCACTGTCAGGATCTGACCTGCAGATAAGATGAAGATGCATTGGTTCTGACCATCATGCTTAGCTAACCTCACCACACTATTGTGGGGGAAATCCCTACCATAGCAAGCATTGGGTAAATTATTATCTACTCTTGCACAAAATAAATCAATCAGCTCTACAATCTATTGCTCCAGAAGAGTTCATTTCTTGCCCTAGGTGAGTGTTTGTTATTTGGATATAATTTAAAACACATTGCTTTCAAAAATACTTAATTTGTTTTTACTTTTATGACGCATAAAATTGTGTATCTTGTTTAAAGTAGGGTTTTATGGTGCCAAATAAGTAAACTCCTACTGATGAAAACTTCAAAAACCAAAAGAACACCTGGTCCTGGTAGGGATTAAAACAAACAGAAAAGAGTATTAAATTCTAGGCAAACAGTAGCTTCCTTGTATCACCCAGAAGAAAGAGGAACTCAGAAAGAAAACAAAATGCAACAGTGAGAAAAAGGTTCACAAAGGTACTTGCTCCCCACAAATTCTGCACCTTTCTCCATGCTTCCTGTTTCCTCTACCAAACCTCCCAAGAAGTGAGGGAAAAGAGATGAGTTGCTCAATCCATTCGCCTACCTGACCGTGGAGTCTAAATGGTAAGTTCTCAATGATGTTCCAACCTTCTGAAATGTTAGAAGGTTCTATTATCATTATATTTTCTGCACAATGAAAAGGCACAGCAGAACAAGCATGGCTGGCCATGTGTTGGGCATTCTCTTACCTCTTGAATAGGGAGGGCCTCCTACTAGAAGAATAAAAAGCTACCCATGTTTGGATTACTGAAGCCAGGACTTAGATCCAGAAAGGGCAAGAGTACCATGATGGTGCAGAGAGTACGACGATCGTGGTTCAATCCATGCCGCGACTCATGACTTCCCAACTCTGAAGGTGAACTGCAAGTTACTAAGATTTTCTATCTGCCAGGCCCTGTGCCAAGATTTTTACATGTATCATCTCTTGCAGTCCTCACTACTGTCCACTAAGATTTGTATCATTAGCCTCTCCTTTTACAAAAAAGAAACTGAGGCTTGGCCAAGTTTAGTTTACCTGCCCAAGGCAAGTAAATTTAAAATTTAATTTATTTTTAAAAGTAAATTAATTCACAGGACTTGTAAACTTATGTCCTTTCCACCATACCACAGGGGCCCCCGAATCAGACCAGCAGTTGTAGCTTTATGAGACTAGGGGGCCAAGTCCACATTTCTGTTCTTCTGCTCCAGCTGGATGGGTTACCAACTGCCTGGAAGAGGCCAGGTTGGGGAGGAGAATGCCAATTCTGTCGCAGTGAGGCAGTGGGCAGCTGTCACAGCTAGGGAATGGGGGAGAGACGCTGAGGGTCATTCCCATGGCAATTGGTACATTAGGTTCTCCCAATCTGTGCTTATATATTGTAAAAAATGTTTCCATTAATTTCCTCTTGTTTATTTTGGCCTATTCTAAAGGGTATAAAATTTGGAATCAGAAAAACGAGTGTTTAAACCTGGGCTCTGCAGTACAATGTTGTATGATCCTGGGAATTTACTTAAGCCCTGAATCCAATCCGAAATGAGGCTCATTGGTCACCCCTACTACACAGAGTTGTTTAGAGACTTAGATAACATCAGTCTCTAGAGAAAGGCTTTGTAAGGTGTTATAGATGTTATTATTATTATAATCTTGACCTTCTCATTTTTATACTAGCTACTCCTCCTTTGTTTATGTCCGCCATCAGTGTTATAAAGCAGCCTCTTGTGTCTTCATCCAAGTTGTTCAAAGAGAGATGGGGTGACTGTAGAGAAAGCAAGAGTGAGAACCCCTGACAGGACCTGGCTGAGGACAGAGTTCTATTGTTCAACACCAGCTGCCTCCCTCTGGCTGTCATTAGTCAGCACATCTGATTAATGACAGTATAATTTTTTAACCAGCCAGCACTAATCTATTTGTCTTAAATCAACCAATGTTTCTCAGTCTTCTTCGAAAAGAGATCATGAAAGGATCTGTCAAATCCCTTGATGAAATCTGAAATTCTAACCTCATGACCATCCCTTGATCTGGCAGTCCAGTTTTCTAACAAGGGAAACCAGGTTTGCAGAGCCATGCTCACCCTCACTGAGCTCATGCTACCCCCCAGATCACCATTAGCACTGCCCATGAGTCACTTGTTCTAAATGTGTTCTAGAATGTTCCTGGGGGAGTATCCCTCCTCTGGGTAATAGGACTCAGGAGTCCTGATGGTGTGCCAGCTTGGTGAGGAGAGCAGGGAGTCAGGTGCCAGGCTTTGTCTGAGAATCGTGTACAGGACAGTATGGGTGAGCAGCAGAAATCTACAGACATTCATTCAGGGACACCCCAAGCTATTTGTGAGGGGACTCAAATCAAAGGCCCAGGGTGTAGGCAAGTTGAGAATTAAGGCAGTAGAATTAACATATAGGCAAGTTGAGAAATAAGGCATTAAAGAATAGCACCACCACAAGGATATGGAACCAAGACTGGGAGTAAGTGGGGTGGCTGAATGTATCCATCGAAGCTGAGGGATTAACATGAAGTTCAGATGAATTCCACTAGTCTACTACAGTACTAGTGTCCAGCCTGATTCATTAGCCCAGTCACAGAGATGGTGGCTTTTTCTCTAGAGTTTGGTTTTGTTTTTGTTTTTTGTTTGTTTGTTTTTGATAAAGCAACCATCCTTGACACACAAAATTCAAGCTTATCTCATTTCAGACGTTCACTTTCTCCCACCCCTTGAAAAATGCATCCATTTGTGTGTATCTGCTCTTCTGATGCCTTCCCTACCACCCACAGCTTTTGAAAAATTACTGGCAGCTCTTCTTCCATCACAGCCAGTTCTTTCAGCAGAGTTGAGTTAGGGTTAAGAACATGGGCGTTCCTGCCAGACAGACCTGGGCACATGCCCCTGATAGTCCATTTACTTCGGTGGGATCTTGAGTCATGAACTGCTTTGAGCCTAAATTCTCTCATTAAATAATAGGAATAATAATAATCTACTTCATAGGATTGCTGTAAGGCTTCAATGAGATGGTGCATGTAAAGCATATGGCCCAGTCCCTGCATACCGTGCATGCTCCACATATATTCCTAGGGTCAAGTGCATCACTATTCCCAATTGTTCACTCCTGCCAGGATCAACACCCTTTGCCATGGGACTTTGCAGTTCTCCTTGCTAGAGATGGAGTGTACCATTCACCCCACTAGTTTTGGGCTTGAGTGGCTTGTGACTTGATTCAGCCAATGAAATGTGGGCAGAAGAAACAATGTGCCCATAATACACATAGGCCTTATGTGCTGTGTATTTCCATTCATCTCATATGTGCTTCTGGCATTGCCAAGAGAAGAACATGCCCCAGAAAGCCCACTGGTACTAGGATAATAAAAGACACCTGGAGCAGACCTGGACCCAATCCACAGCCTAGAGCCATGCCCGGCAGAGCTCAGCCAAGATCAGCCAAACCCCAGCCAGCCCACAAACATGTGAACAAGAAATAAGTGTTTATTGTTGCACACCACAGATTTTTGGAAGGGTTTTAAGTGGCATCCTTGTGATAAGAATTTATACTTACCTTGTCCAGTGCTTGGAGATCTAAGTTTATTTAAAGCAGTTAATGGGCTCATTTCCCTTTTACTCCAGTTTCCACCAAGTCTCAATTTAAGGCAAAGAGCACGGGTTTTGGAACCAAAGATTTAATTCACACATGTGTCCCATGTGGTACTAGCTGAGTAGCTCAAGGCAAGTCACTTAACTTCTCTGAGCCTCAGTTTCTCATTTGTAAAATGGGAGTGAGCTACCAGGCCCTGTTAGTGTAAGAACTAAAAGGCATAATGTAGCGTTCACATGTGTAGACACCACAAGGGCTCCCAAGAAAGATGAGCTGCTCTTTCCTTTTCTCGATAAGCTTATTATCCTTTGTGCAGTTTGGAGAGCCTCATCTCCAGATCTTTACAGAACAGACAGAGTGAATAGAGTTCACAGGGGTTGAGGCATTTGGCTTTGTCTCAGACTTCTACTCATTCGTTCACATTTATGTGGCACCTGGCACACACCAGGCACTATTCTAGGCCCCAAGAATCTGATGGTTAATAAGGCAGGTGAAGTCACCCCTCTCATGGAGCTTACATTCTAGAAGAATTCAAAGTAGGTAATGAGACAATAGTAAACTAGATAATTCCACATAGCAGTGAACGCTGTGAAATACATTCAAAAGGGTGATATGGCTAGAGAATGACAGAGTATAGAGTGTGGTACAGGCTGATGGTCAGGGAAGGTCTCATGGAGGCAATGACACCTCCCATTTTCCAAACAGGAGAGATGTTCCTCTCTAATCCTTCTTGCTCCACACTTACCCAGAGTAGCTCTTCTTGTTTTTAACACTGTAACAAGTTAGGATTTCTTTATAGTACGTAACCACCTGCCACTCTTGGTAGAGATCCAAGCAAGTCTTTTGATCTTGTGTTCTTCCTTCCTCCTTCTGTACACTGGACTCTGTAAGTTACCCTGGGCAGCCACACCTAACTTCTCAAACACCTCCTCCTTTTCTTCCTCTCAGGAACCATTTTTAGTGTCATACATGGTAGCAGTTGCATTTTTAAGAGCTCCCAGTTTGTCAGTGCCATCTTCTGATAAAGACCCTTGCATCTTTCCATCCCTACACATTTTGAAATCTGCCTCTCTGAAGCCTGCAATATTTGACTATGCCCTAACTTTCCATCTCAGCTCTTAAGAACTTAAATGAGAAGATTATCTTATTTGTCCCAGCCCATGTCAATGTCAGCCTTCTTTGCGGGCCAGAGTAGAGCTCACACAAGAAGTTTCCTTAATTCCCAGGCTGTGCACAGTGGCTCACACCTGTAATCCCAGCACTTTGGGAGGCCAAGGTGGGCGGATCACAAGGTCAGGAGTTCGAGATCAGCCTGAACAACATGGTGAAACCCCGTCTGTACTAAAAACACAAAAATTAGCCGGGCATGGTGGTGCACGCCTGTAATCCCAGCTGCTCGGGAGGCTGAGGCAGGAGAATCACTTGAACCCGGGAAGCAGAGGTTGCAGTGAGCTGAGATCGTGCCACTGCACTCCAGCCTGGGTGACAGAGTGACAGTTGATGAAGTCATAGGAACACATGCCCATAACTTATCAAAGGATTCCTCTGCTGTTAGCAACGTGAATTGTCAGGCAGTTTCTGGAATACACTAGTGATTCTCAAAATCTACCGGCTGTATAGATGACCTGAATGGCCTGTCAAAAATACGATTCTGATTGTGTTAGGCCCAGGGACAGGCCCAAAATTCTGCATTTCAAACATGCACCCAGGTGCAGCAGGTGCTGCTAATCTGCAGAGCACCTTTTTCATAGGTAGCTTCAACTATCCATAATAACTATGACATACCTTGTGGCTAGATTTGTAATTGGTGTGAAGACAACATCATCTTTTCACCTCTAGGTACCTCTATCCTGAAGGTAGTATGCAGCACATGCCCATGGCAGTGTTTCTTCTCTTTTATACTCAGCCTCAGTTTCAGGCCTCCCAACCCCTAGTTTCTTCCCTTCTACATGTTTCTCTCTGTAATGTCAATTTTCCTAGTTTCATCTGAACATTTTATTCCAATACGGTAATCCAGGACACAGAATGCAAATCTTGTTTTTGAGCTCCAAGATGATGGCTGACAAGGGGTGGGATATGTCTTTCTAGGGCAGGGAAGACTAAAACAGAAGATCTCAATTGTGATTCAGAGAGCATAGAGTGATTCCTGACTCTTAAAGAAGAAAAACACACAAATAAACCCCAAAACCACATTCAAAAGGAAATGATGTAAACAACAGGTACAGAAGAATAGCAGTGAGAGAGTGACAAGTAATTTTCAAGAATAGAAAAAGGAAGGGAAAAGTGGCTCATGCCTGTAATCCCGATACTTTGGGAGGCCTAGGCGGGCAGATCACCTGAGGTCAGGAATTCAAGATCAGTCTGCCTAACATGGTGAAAGCCCATCTCTACTAAAAATACAAAAAATTAGCTGGGTGTGGTGGTGCACACCTGTAATCTCAGCTACTCAAGAGGCTAAGGCAGGAGAATTGCTTGAACCCGGGAGACAAAGGTTGCAGTGAGCAGAGATTGCGCCACTGCACTCCAGCCTAGGCAACAGAGCAAGACTCGGTCTCAAGAAAAAAAAAAAGAAAAGAAAAGAACTCATTCAATTGTTCATTCAGTCAGTCATCCACTCAATTCAACTAAGAATTGTTGAGCATCTACTCTGTGCCAGGTGCTGGGTATATGGGGTGAAAACAATGGAATCATCTGTTTCCTTGTGGAGCTGACATCCTGGGGAGAAAGACAGACATGGAACAAGACAACAGACAAATGGATACATAATGGCAAACAGTGATTGGCTATGAAGGAAACAAGGTATAGTTTCAAAGAATGAAGGGGGCAAAGGACCCTGTGGAGACAACATGGTGAGAAAGGGCCCCCTGAAGAGGTGATGTTCAAGCTGAGAGCTGAAAGACGAGAAGGAACTAGACCTGTGAAGAGCCAGGCTGGAGACGCAGGGAGGAAAGATCATTTCAAGGAGAAGGAATTAGTATCTGCAAGGGCCCTGAGCTGGGAAAGAATCTAGAGGGTTTGAGGAACTAAAATGTATCTGCTTAATGGCAGCAGAGTGTGATAAGTGGGGAGAGTGGCATGACAGGGACTTGGAAAGTTAGGCTTAGAGTCTTGGATATTCCTACACCCATGGGTGAACTATGGCAAGTAAACAAAATGAACTTGAAATCTTCATGGAAGAGCTAAATCCATAATTCAGTGGAATTGGATTTGTTCTTTCAACAGATATTCCCAAAGTGCTTAATTGTTCCAGGATTGGTATATGGAAAGAAGGGATAGTAAACAGAGGAAAAGGATCTGACTGATGGGAAGGCCCATCAGTCACTGTCCAGAAAGCTGTTTGTTTGCTTGGGTAGCTATGAACCTAAGAAAGGAATATGGTGGAGAGTGTCTGGTGGAGAGGTTCAGACATCAGTGTAGTCCTGCAATGGGCTGGTTTTGAATCTTGGAAGCAGGAAGGGGAGAAACATATTGCATACACACACGTCCCTGTGTGTGGCATGGCCAGGGGTGGCCAGGGGTGGGAGAGAGAGCAAGAGCAGTGCAAAATCAAACACAAGCCCCCAAGAAAAGCAGGCAGACTGAAGCAAGGAAAATAAAGACACTCTCACACCCACTCCACAAGCAATCCTATGACTCTTGGCAGTACAGGTAGATGAGGGTTCAGGTGCAAGGATGGCTGTCACAGGAAGGGAGCAAAATGTATGGTGTGGCGCTCAATCTGTGTAGCTCACTGGGCAGAAGACATCCCTATGACCTCACACAACAAACACAAGAGCTGCTAAGTCACCCATTAGATTAAAGGGAATCAAGTCCACTGTGGAATGGACAAGACTCCATGTTTTAAAAGTCTCTTCAATGCCAAAATCACAGCACAAAGCTCTCTGAATTCCCCGAGGTCAGACAGTTCCACGAAGGAGCCCAAACATCCCAGCTCCTGGAGCTGCCCACCCTGGCATCAGTTCCCTTCTCTTGGGAGCCTCCACAAGAGAGCAGAGAGAAAACACACTCAATCCTCCCATTGCAGGGCTCCTTAGAGACTCTTCGCGAGACCAAAGAAAGCGAGCGATTTGGTGAATGTGGCCGTAACTCATCCACACAAGCCCCCTCCATACAGAGCACAGTGAGTTGACAAACCATTTACCAACTCAATTTGGATAAACCCTAAGCTAAAATAAGACATTTTCTATGCCCTTTAGGAAGAAGTTCCAGTGTCTCTGACAAGTTCTAATTAGAAATATGTATCAACAATATTAAAGAAAATTTCGGAAGAAAAGCTTCTCCTCCATAATCTTACCAACCTCACGCCACCCCCCCACCCAACCTTTTTCATTTTCCCACATCTTTGTAGAACTTGTTCTCATGGGTAAGTGGCTTCCCCTGCTGCAGCCATCTCTGGGTAGCGTCTAACCCCCTCTTCCTTGTCATTGTAGCACACATTGCTACACAGTGCAACTCCTCCTATACTCCTGTGCTTTACAGTATCCATCAGTATCCATTGTTACTGTCTTGAAGAAGACCCCACATTTGTTTTATTTCTCTAAATAATTATCTGCTCCTTTAAGGATTATGAGGCCAAGTTTTAGAGTCAGACAGGCAGGCCTGGAGTCAAACCCTCACTTTGCCATTTACCATTTGGCCAACTTTGGGAGAACTGGCTTCTCAGTATCAGTTTTCTTGTCGGTGAAAAGGGGACAGTGACCACAGCCTCCTAGAATGGCTGAATATAAACCAAGCATGGAGACTGGCACACAGGAAGGGTTTAACAAATGGAAGCCATTTTGTTAATAACATCATTTTTTTCTTATTTATTCTCCTTTGGAAATTCAAAACAGAATATAGCGCAGCACAGGGTAATCTGGGAGTGTTAAGTTTCTTCTAAGTTTCTCAGCAATAGATAAGGCCGATCATCCCCCTCACTGGGAAGAAGGGCCAGAAGGTTGTGGGGAAGGTGTCCTCTTCCAGTCAGGCCCAGACAGTGTCCAGGCATCAAACCACACTCTTCTGCTCCCCATCCCATCTTCCAAACAGGGAATGACCTGCCCGAAGCCCATCACTTTTCCCTTGGGTTGATAAGTCACTCCCTTTTGTAAAACCAAGTTAAAACATTTTAGGGACACCAAAGCATTAATCAGTCCCCTGAAGCAAAAGCATTTACCAAAGCATCTCTGGCCAGCCTAAAAGAATTAATGCAGCTTAGAAAAAGCAGCTTTTTAGGCCAGGTGCGGTGGCTCACGCCTGTAATCCCAGCACTTTGGGAGGCCAAGGCAGGCAGATCACTTGAGGTCAGGATTTTGAGACCAGCTTGGCCAACTTGGCGAAACCCCGTCTCTACTAAAAATACAGAAAAATTAGCTGGGCATGGTGGGACACGCCTGTAGTCCCAGCTACTCCAGAGGCTGAGGCAGGAGAATCGCTTGAACCTGGGAGGTGGAGATTGCAGTGAGTCGAGATCGCACCACTGCCCTCCAGCCTGGGTGACAGAGCGAGATTCCATCTCAAAAAAAAAGAAAAACAAAAAGCAGCTTTTTTACAGACAGGAAGCAACTCCGCTGGTAGGTGTGTCTCGTGTTTAAGGATACTGTGTTCCTAAAGGCCACTGATGCACATGAACCCTTAATCCTAATTTAAGGGTAAATGTTCTTCTTAACGGACTCAAAAGTATTTGCTACCTAAAGAGAGTAAGTTGTATATGTGGGGAAAAAAAAAAAAGGGCCAATATGGCAGTTACTATTTCTGACCCACTTAGTCCCCCCAGCAAATCAATCACTAGTTATTTGATGCCTTTTAGTGAACATCTATCATGTGTTAGATGCTGAGAGGATATAAATACCGTCATACATAGAAGTGCTTCTGCATGCTGACAGCCTAGTGGGAGAGCCAACAGCGAAACAGATAAATGTGATTTATGTGTGTGTCCGTGTGTGTGTGTGTGCGTGTAAGTACAATGAATAAGACAGGTTCAATATGGTGGCTCACACCTATAATCCCAACACTTTGGGAGGCCAAAGTGAGAGGATCACTTTAGCCCAGAAGTTCGAGATCAGTCTAGGCAACATAGTAGGACTCTGTCTCTACCAAAAACAAAAAACAAAAAAATGTTTTAAATTAGCCAGGCATGGTGGTACGTGCCTGTAGTCCCTGCTGCTTGGGAAGTTGAGGTGGGAGGATCACTTAAGCACAGGAGGTCGAGACTGCAGTAAGCAATGGTTGTACCACCTCACTCCAGCCTGGGCAACAGAGCAAGACCCTATCTCAAAAAAAAATGTCGTTTTAAAGAATAAAACAATATTGCCAGAGGAAAGGTTCAGACAAAGTATTTAAGGTGATCAGAGAAGGGATCCATTTACTCCAGCAGAGGCATGCCCTGACCACCTGTTTTTTTTTTTTTTTTTTTTTTTGAGATGAAGTCTTGCTCTGTTACCCAGGCTGGAGTACAGGGGCACAATCTTGGCTCACTGCAACCTCTGCCTCCCAGGTTCAAGTGATTCTCCTGCCTCAGACTCCAGAGTAACTGGGACTACAGGCATATGCCACCATGCCCAGGTAATTTTTTTGTATTTTAGTAGAGACGGGGTTTCACCATGTTAGTCAGGATGGTCTCAATCTCCAGACCTCGTGATCCACCTGCTTCAGCTTCCCAAAGTGCTGGAATTACAGGTGTAAGCCACCGCACTGGGCCCTGACCATGTACTTAATACCACAACCTGCCCCAGCCCCCACCCTCCAACTCCCCCTTCTCCTGCTGGATTTTTTCCTAGGCACTTGTATGTAGTATATTATATAATTTATTTATTTATTGTTGGTCTGTCACCCTTGTTAGAATGTAATCTCTGTCCATAAAGAGATTTTTCCAACTTTGATGTATCTCAAGCACCTAGAATAGAGCCTGCCTATAGTAGGCATCAGTAAATTTCCCTAAATGCAGGCAGGACACATGTGGCAAGAGGCACATCCATCCCTCTCTCCATTCACTTAATACACCTTTATCAGGCATCTTCTCTATGTCAAGCATTATCCTAAACATGTAAAGAACATAAGCTTCCCGTCCCCTCCAGGGTCTGGCAACCTGGGCAGACGGCAAGAACTTCCTGCTTACAGCAACTGTGTGAGCAGAAGCAGGAGCAGGGTCCACGCTCTAGAGCATGCACAGAACTGGGTGTGACCCCCGCTGCCCCAGGATTGAGGCTGGAGAGACACTGTGGGCACCAAGTCTAGAGAGCCCCGACCCTGGCTGAGCAGATCACGGCTTACAGCTGAACCCTTACAGTACCAAGACACAAGCTTCATTTGTAAATAACTCTCGTTACATACAAAGTTAAGACTCCATCAAAGCCAAATAAATCAGACTTAACCCAAGAGGTGGAAATCCGGACAGGAGGAATGCTCAGAGCTCTCTCCTCCTTATGGCCCAGATATTCTTCATGCTTCATGCTTTGCCTGTTTTCAAGTCACAGAGGAACAGGCTCACACGTGCAGACATAAACCGAACACACGCAGGCTGTTTCCAATTTTGCACAGATTATTTCAGTCCAAAGATAAGGAGACCGGGGGGGTTGGGGGTGGACACACCTGCCTTGCTCTTTGATTCCCTGCCACCTTGAGAGAAAGAAGAATTGTTTGTTTAAGCAGCATATTCCTGGGAAGATCTGGTATGGGCTGCAGCTCCAAGACACCCACACCTACACTCCTCCTAGGGAGTACAACTAGCAGTCAGTTGTACCCTTGTTGGGCCTTGCTGAGCACCAAGCCAGCAAGCCAGTGTCAGGCACTGGAGAAAGTCACAAAAGAAGAAGAGCCTGGAAGAGCTCATGTCTGACCCAAGGAAGGAGAGAGGAGATGCTATAAAAATCAATGCATATTGGCATAATTAGATTGGATGATTCTCTGAGCTCTGGGGAAAAAATAGCACATAAAAATAATTATGTTATAAACTGACTTTTTCCTATATATAGCAAAGACGAATAATCACCCACTTCCCCAGTTGATCTGTTTTGTGAGTTCCTGTTTTTAAATATTAACTTTTCTGAAAAGTTCACCTCACAAGCAGAAGTTCTAACGTCAGCCATCAAGGACTATCCAGCCACAGGGGTGACCTGGAGGTCCCTGCAGGGAGAGGTGAGGTAGGGGAAGGGCTATTGCAGGAACTGGGTGATTCCTCCACAGGGGAAATCTGGCCACTTGGGCAAAATCAGAAGCACAAATTCCAGATTTCTGCTGCTGCTGCTCTTCCAGCCCTGTGCCTTTCATGGCTGGAGGGTTTTGTAGGACAGTAAATCTCAAAGCTGTCTCCAAATCTTCCTGCTCTGCACTTTTGCACCTGCTTTGGAATTCTTTAACAGTCTCACTGCAAAATGCCTGGGATCAACAGTGGGGCAGAAGCCACCTAGATTATATGAGTATAAAGGTAAATGAAAAATAGAGATCTCCAGATAATTAGATGGTCCCAGGTCTGATGTGTTGATGTCAACGGTGCTTTCTATGAGTACAAGTGTAAGTGAAGAAAAAAAAAAAAAAAAACTCTCTTCCTCTAAGCAGCTCAACCAAAGAAATAAGCCCCTACCAGATATCAGCTCTGATGAAGTTAGACCCCAACAATGAGCTTTGACATTCTCTTTCAGGAACTCACTGCCAGCAATGCACGGAGGGAGGGCAGATGGATTTCTCTCAGGGACCACTCTTGCAATTTGCTAAGAGACTGTTCCAAGCCGAGTCATGTCAGGAAATGCTACCTGGTGGCAGCCCTTGTCCTTCTGCCCAAGAAACCTCACTTCCCATTTCTTTTTAATTGCTTCCTCCCTCTGTCCATGAGAGCAATTTAAGTCACTTTGATTCCCCACTAACAGCTTATTGGATGACAACATACCAGGATGGAGAAGACATCCCAGAAATAAGAAACCACTGTGAAAAATACCTGCTAGAGTTCCATTAAGCCTTGGGAATCAGGACCACTCCCTGGTAATTTAATTGTTCAGAATGGAAGGGGATCCAGAACAGCAGTAGAATATATTTTTGATGGTCTTCGAGCAGCTTCAGGCAGGGACTGTGAATCCATCATTCACTCAGCAAGCATGTATTAAATTAAATGTCTGTACTACGTTAGGCACAGACAGTGGCTAATAGCTGATATTTAATGAGCATTTACAGGCCAGGCGCTGGGCTAGTGCTTACTTGGGATGCATTATCTAATGTAATCCTCGCAAATGCCTGTGAGTGTCTTGCTGTTATAATTCCCAATTTATGATCAAGAACATGGAGGCACTGCTGCAGGACGCCATGGCTCATGTCTATAATCCATGGCTCGTGTCTATAATCCCAGCTACTTGGGAGGCTGAGGCAGGATGCTGAGGTGGCAGAATCACTTGAGGCCAGGAGTTCGAGACCAGCCTGCGCCACATAGCCAGACTCCTATTTCTTAAAAAAAATTAAAAATTAAAGACCATGAAGGCACTGAGAGGTTAAGTAATTTTCTCAAGATCACAGAGCTAAATATGGAAAGGCGGGACTGCACTCAATTCAGGCACTAGCCTTAACCACTAAGCCCTGCAGGCCCTGAAAGAGATGTCCAGAAAAGATTGTGCAACCTGCTCTGTTCCAGGCTTTGCCCTCAGAAAGTCCCTTATAGTAAATTTGAATCTCTCCTACTTCTGTTACAGTCCATTTCCTCTTGCGCGGCTCCAAGCTGGAGAAGAATTTGGCATAGCAGCTTCTGAGAAGTTGAGGGAGGGGCCAGGCGGAAACTGTCCTAGAGCAAGCACTGAAAGGAGCAATGCACTTGGTATACTCAGAGCCAAAACACTTCCAGTGGAGGTCACCTGCAGCCATTGGCAGCCTTATTTGCATTTTCTGAAGCCTCCTCTTTTCCCTATCCTTGGAGTCAAGTCAGACTGCTGAGAAGTCAGAAGTCTCCCTCCGAAGCAACACATGTGGCATTTTTTCAAGCTGACAGTGTTCATGGAAAAGGGCAAAGAATGCTTTTATGTGCATTCAGAGAAGTCTCTTAAATAAACAGTGTTTTCTGTGCCTTGGAACCTGCAAACCCAGGGACCCAGTCCTACTCATGACAGGCTAATTCCCCGGCGTTACACAGCCTTCTAGCTCAATAGAGCATGTCCAAAATTTGAGCATGTCAGAGGCTTGTTAAAACACAGATTGCTGGGTCCCACCCCACGGGTTCCATAGGTCTGAGATAGGGCCCCAAAAACATACATTTCTAACAAGCTCCCAGGTAATTCTGATACTGCTGGTACGGGAACCACGCACAAAACTCTAGAGAGAGATTTGTAGAATTCTTGCTGCTCTGTTAACACATGTAACACCATTCCTATACACCAGAACTTCAAACATTCCAGGACATCATATTATTTAAAGTCTCAGATGCAAAATAAGTGTTCGAAGTAAGAGGTAGTGGGAGTGAAGAAATAAGGACAGGTTGAACCCAGACTGAACAGTAACTTAAAGATAAACCTCTTGAGGACTGGTGGATCCAATAAAGAGGAAGCTAGGAGAGTTTGTTTATAGTCAGGCTTTCTACCTCCTTTCTAAGAGTACCAGAGTTGGTCTGGGCAAAGCCAGTCCTACCCTGCTCCACCCTGCCCCACCCTGCCCTGCCCTGCCCAGACCTGCCCAAGTTGTTTTCTCCTTCCTCAGGAGGGAATAGATTTATATCCCAGGCACAAAACAGTGGCTGGATTTACATTCTCTTCCCTGGAAAATACAGGAACATCTCCCCTGCTTGCCCTATGGGCCCGTTAACATCTCCTCCGTCAAATTCCTGTTTGAACTCTATGAGATCCATATTGACAGTAGAAAGGAAGGGACCCTGAACCTCATATGCAGTCATTCCGGAAAGCCTGGAGGTCAGGAGCTACAAAGTGGATGAGGGGACCTGACTCTTGTCTCATCCAAATGACTTTACCCATGTCATTCCCTCTAAATGGAAATCCCTTTCTCCTGGGTCTCGCGGCGAACTCCTAGCCTTCCTTCACATCTCCACTCAGGCACTGTGTCTTTGGGAAGCAATCCCCGGCATCCTGGGTAGACTCCACAGACCTCCTCTGTGCCTTTGCTCGAGGACATCCACACTTCGGTACCGTGTAAGTCTAAGAGACAGGACCAACATTCTTAACTTGGGAGTATCCCCAGCCTGTCTCCTCTCTCCTCACCATCGAACGAGGCCTCTTCCCATTGGCCTCTGCCACCCCTCACTCCCTGGGGATAGAGATTTCCCTTGCAGAATTATTCTTTTCTGTACTATAGCATCAAAGGTTAGGGAGAGAAAAATGAAGAGACAGAAGGAAAGGAGGATATTTAGTAGAGATGAAAGGCATGTGGACTTGGGCTAGAAAGAATTTTTTTTCTCTACAAGGGGAAAGGGAAAAGTGCACAGGCCAGGGCAGTTTTCTGGAGTGTTTTGAGGAAAGAGTGCCAGGACAGACTCAGGGTGTGAGGAAGTGGATAGAAAAGGGAAGGAGGCTGGATTAAGGATAGCCCTGGACTGCCTGCGTGGATTCTATTTACAGAGTTTGAAAATACAAGAAAATACAACAAGAAGGTTGGGCACTTTGGCTCACACCTGTAATCCCAGCACTTCGGGAGCCCAAGGCAAGTGGATCCCGAGGTCAGGAGATAGAGAGCATTCTGGCCAACATGGTGAAACCTCGTTTCTACTAAAATACAAAAAAAAATTAGCCAGGCATGGTGGCACACACCTGTAGTCCCAGCTACTCAGGAGGCTGATGCAGGAGAATGGCATAAACCTGGGAGGCGGAGGTGGCAGTGAGCCGAGATCATGCCACTGCACTCTGGCAGCCTGGCAACAGAGCAAGACTCCATCTCAAAAAGAAAAATAATAATAATAAAATGAAATAAAAAGAAGAAGAAGAAGAAAGAAAGTACAAAGAACTTACATTTTTCTGAAATATCTTTCATTCCCCTTTCATTCCCTCTTTCTTTGACTGCTCTGGGACTGTATGTTTTTGTTGCGTTACATTTTAGTCCTTCTCTAACCTTTGACTTCGCCCTTCTCAGTGTTGGGCACAGAGGCTGGCCCATGGCGTTATATAAGGTTGACGCAAAAGTAAATGCAAAATCAAGTAATGTCAAAAACCACAATTACATTTGCACCAACCTAATAGATGTGCGGGCTGGGTTCGCCTCTTTCCTCCCTTCTTTCCTCTGTCAGTCTTGAGAAGATCATCATGCTGAAAGGGCGGCAGCATGGATCGGGGGCTGACAGGACAACTGGAGGGAGAGAGGCCAATAAAACCTCCCCCAAGCCTCCCTGGACTGAATACCAGCCACATAGTGCTGATCTTGGCTGGGAGCCCACCATTTACCAACCCCCTGCGGGCCTCTGGGGTATGGCTAATTAAAGACATGGTTACTCATTTCATTCCCAAGTCACTATTTAAGGAAGCAGAATCATGCCATTCCTACAAGCCCTCTGACCCTACACTAGAGGCAAACAATGCTAAGGCTTGTCCAAGTGGCTGTAAGTACAGGGCTGTCCAAAGAGCACAGGAGGGGGCAGAGGAGGGGAGACCCCAGGCCCCACAGCTGGGCCAGCTGCTGGACTGTCCCTCCTTCAATGTCCTCCTCGCTCCCTTTCCCCAGGGGGGCCAGGATCTAGTAACAACCCCTCTGTAACCAACCCCCTTGCCAGGGCAACTCCTGTGTTTTCTGGGCATACTCAGAGTCACACAGCTGACTCAGAAAAAAGCACCAGAACAATCTCCTTTTGGATTTCAACTAGCAGCAATTAGGAGCATTTGGGATTTTTCAGTTATTCTTTAAGAAGTAAAGAAAAACATGGCTTTTAATCAACAAACTGTTGTTGAGATCTGCTCTATGCCAGGCCTGGTGCCAAGATGGGGAAGAACAATGTATGGAATATAATTCCTGTCCTCAAAGAGTATCTAGTCTTGTAGATGAAATAGACACATAAACAAATAAATTATACCAATGCAGAATAAGTGTAAACGCAGATATGTGCTGAGCACAGTACAGAGTCGGTGGTGATAACCTCTCACTGACAGGGGAGGAAAGGTATGCTAAAAATCTAAGGTGGGCTTTGGGGGGCAAATAGGAGTTCATCAGATAACCAAGTGAAGGAAGAACATCCCGAGCAGAGAAAAAGCCTATTCAAATTCATTTAGATCACAGAAAAATAGGTTGAACCTACTAGTACCAGTGGATCTCAAGCTTTTTTAACAAGCACCTCTTAATACAAGATAAATGTGAATGGAGATGCCTGTTCTGAAACATCCAGTGCAAGCATAAAATGTCTTAGATTGGCCAGGTGCGTTGGCTTATGATTATAATCCTGGCATTTTGGGAGGCCAAGGCAAGAGGATTGCTTGAGGCCAGGAATTTGCGGCTGCAGTGAGCTGTGGATTGCACCATTGCACTTCAGCCTGGGTGATGGAGCAAGAACCTGTATCTAAAAATAAAAAACATAGACATGGATTTTAATTTTTTTTTTTTTTTTTTTTTTTTGAGACAGAGTCTCGCTCTATCTCCCAGGCTGTAGTGCAGTGGCGCAATCTCAGTTCACTGCAAGCTCCGCCACCTGGGTTCATGCCATTCCCCTGCCTCAGCCTCCCGAGTAGCTGGGACCACAGGTGCTCGCCACCTGATTTTCATTTTTAATTATGCAAATTATGCATCATGGTTTACAATATTCTCATTATGATATTAAAATAAGATTTTGCATTTCTAGTCGGTAGGTTTACTTGACTTTCCAAACGTACATTGTCAAATAAAATTGATCCTCCACGGACGAAGCAGCTCCATGTTGACCCCTTGGCTTCACATTTGCCTGACCCATCCCTGGGGTCAGAGAAAGTCAGTTTATACTCCAGCCTGAGAACTAAAAAGCCCTAAAAGGGGTTGGAGAGCCAGGCTTAGTGACTCACGCCTGTAGTTCCTCCAGTGACTCAGGAGGCTGAGGTAGGAGGATTGCTTGAGCCCAGGAGGTCGAGGCTGCAGTGAGCAGTATCTTGCCACTGCACTCCAGCCTGGGTGTCAGAGCAAGACTCTGGCTCAAAAAAAAAAAAAAAGAAAGAAAAAAGAAAAAGAAAAAGACGGGTGGCAACCAGAGACCAGAGCTTTGTCTCTGAATGTTCAAGTGACTTTTCACACTCATAGTTAGGACTGTCGATCAGGTGTGACCACAGTCCCAGTATTTCCACTCTTCTGGAAGTTGAAAGTTTGTCCCCATTCCTGTTGCCCTCTCTGACTACCATGCTGGTTGACTTGAGGAAGATGTCACCTGTGAAGCCAGGGAAGCCAATCAGGCAACGAAAGAGTGGGCAAGGGGAATCTCTCCCACAAAACTGGCTTCCAGGGGCCTTCCAAGCTAAGTGTGCAACTGATAGCCAATCAGATGTAGGGCCCTATTGGAGGTTTTAGGAAAACACCTCAAATGAGAGGTCATTGATTCCCCAATCCCAATGCTAGGTGACACCCCAGACCAGTTAAGTCAGAACTCAGGGAGTGGCATCCAGGCTTAGAATTTATTAAACCTCCCAGGTGATTCCAATGTGCCAACAGATTTGTGAGTCAGTGAGCGAGATCACTGTGGTTCTCAACCTGGCTGCACAGGACAGTCACCTGAGGAGGTTTTTATACCTACGGTGGGGGAGCCACGCCCCAGCCCCATAGATCAGAATCTCCTGGGTTTGAGGCTGGGCATCAGAATGGCCCTTAGACTCGGGAAGGGAGACAGCCTATCCTGGCCTGTGCCCTGGGGCACCTTCCTTGAAATTTTCCAGGTTGCACATCCATGCCTACACCTGCAGGAACTGTCAGAATCGTCCCTGGGGGCACCCTGAGCGAGGATCAGGATGCAGGTACCCACAGAGCTTGGTGACTCGTGCCTTTGCAATCGTCACAACTAGGAAGGCGGCCTGGGCCTCTCCCACTGCCCAGAGCAATGTTTCTTGCATGAGAGATGAGGCCACCAGTGGTGCTGATTTGGGGCAATTCACTTACATGGCATATAGGGCATGTTCAGGGCCCTGGCTACAGACCATCCACCGCAGACCCCACTTGAGTCACATGCATGGATTGTGCATGGCTCTCAAGCTCCGTGCTGGGACCCTCCTAAGGTCCTCCACGCTGAGCAGTAGGGGCTGCGACATTAGCTGTGCATGCCTGATTGCGGCCACCCAGGCCAGCCACCCATGCCTGCTGCAGGCTCCACAGTCTTCCCAGGGTGGCCGTCCAGTCCATTGCTCCTAAAGGCAAACAGACCCTGTGGGTCAGTGTACTCTCATCTCCCGGAGATGTGGTGATGTCCCACAGTCGCTGTCAGTCTCAGGCCATGCCTGAGGACGGTAGACAGTTGCAGGAAGAGACCTGCTCTTCTCACTCTTTCCACAAGCCACTACCCTGCAGGCTGGTGGCACTGCCTGGCAGGCAGGAATGCAGTCCCTATGGAAAGATACCACATTTCAGGAAGGTAGTAATTACTGCCTGATGGCTTCAGAACATGGCTGAAAGGTAGATTAGTCTGTTCTATGCTGCTAATAAAGACATGCCTGAGACTGGGTAGTTTGTAAAGGAAAGAGGTTTAATGGACTCACAGTTCCACATGACTGGGGAGGCCTCACAATCACGGTGGAAAGCAAGGAGGAGCAAGTCAAGTCTTATATGGACGGCGGCAGGCAAAGAGAGCTTGTGCAGGGAAACTCCCCTTTATAAAACCATCAGAGCTCATGAGACTTTTTCACTATCATAAGAATAGCATGGGAAAGACCCGCCCCCATGATTCAATTATCTCCCACAGGGTCCCTCCCACAACACGTGGGAATTATGGGAGCTACAATTCAAGATGAGATTTGGGTGGGGACACAGCCAAACCATAACAATATCCTACATTTGTGCTAGAAAACTTTAAAGAGTAAGTTTCACATCACCAGAAAAGAATTATCCTTCACACTTTCTTGCATACTGGGAAAGACTTGCATTTTCTCTTCACCAAGGGGAAGCACCTTTAAGAGACCTTTGAGAGCTGATATTCACCTCGAGCACACCAGATGAGACAGTTCACCCTGAACAATGAAACAACCCTCAAACTAACAGTATTGAGGCAAAGCAGAAACAAAATCTATTCTTTCAATACAAACCGTTCTGAAGAGCCCTGGCATTGTAATAACAGTGTTGCTACTTTTCTCTTACAGTAGGAGATACAAAATTAATCAGGAATGGTGCATTTGATGATAAAGAACAGGAGGAGATTCTGTCTGGACCCCACAGAGAACCTCTATGTGCACTAACTGGACAATACATCAACACATAAGTAATTCTCTTCTACCCATTCTAATTTTTCTTCAGTGCATCACTATACTTCATATGGGCCCATACATTTTGTCATGCATTTTCTAATCAACTTATTTTTATAGATAAGTGCCCCAGCAAGCAATGTGTACCCACGGCCCTGCACATGCTAGGGGAAATCCCATTGGGCATCTTGGGTATTTCTTTCAAAATCTTCCAGGTGATTTCCATTTTGTACCCAGGGTTGTCAGTCCCTATTCCAGAAGTGAGAAGGTGGATGTCCATATGTCAACCAGCTGGTTTCAGCCAGCAACAGAGAAGGGCTGCAGGGAGTGTTATAGGTGGGACTGTATCCCCCTGACATTCATACGTTGAAGTCCTAACTCCCAGTAGCTCAGACGGTGACCTCATTTGGAAATAGAGTCACTGCAGATGTACAGATGCTCCTCAACTTACAATGAGGTTACAGCCTGATAATCCCATCGTAGGTTTAAAATACTGTTTGTTTGTTTTTTTTTTTTTTGAGACGGAGTCTCGCTCTGTCGCCCAGGCTGGAGTGCAGTGGCCGGATCTCAGCTCACTGCAAGCTCCGCCTCCCAGGTTCACACCATTCTCCTGCCTCAGCCTCCCGAGTAGCTGGGACTACAGGCACCCGCCACCACGCCTGGCTAGTTTTTTATATTTTTTTAGTAGAGACAGGGTTTCACCGTGTTAGCCAGGATGGTCTCGATCTCCTGACCTCGTGATCCGCCCGTCTGGGCCTCCCAAAGTGCTGGGATTACAGGCTTGAACCACCGCGCCTGGCCTAAAATATTGTTAAGTCAAAAATGCATTTAATATACCTAATCTACTGGATGCCATAGTTGAGTCTACCTTAAACACTCTCAGAACACTTACATTAGTCTACACTGCAGCAAAATCACCTAACACAAAGCCTATTTTATAATAATGTGTTAAATATCTCACATAATTTATTGAATATTGAACTGAATGTATGTCACTTCCATATAATCATAAAGCAGAAATATTGTAAGTGGAACCATTGTTAGGTGGGGGACTATCTGTAATTCATTTCAAGATGGGATCATACTGGAGTAGGGTGACTTCTAATCCAATATGACTGGTGGTGTTCTTACAAAAGGAGGAAATATGCACATGCAGACATGCACACATGGAGAATGCCAGGTGAACATGAAGACAGAGGTCAGGGTGATGTGTCTACAAGTAAGAACCACCAAAGATGGCAGTAAATCATCAGAAGCTAGGAAAGAGGCCTCGAACAGGTCATTCCTTCACCGCTCTCAGAAGGAACCAACCCCTCTGCCACCTTGTTCTCCAGACTCCTGGCCTCCAGAATGGAGACAATACATTTCTCTTGTTAAATCACCCAGTTTGCTGTACTTCGTTTCATCAGCCCTAGCAAACTAATGCAAGAGAGGCTCCTCAAATGCGCCCAATGGAAGTTCAATACACAAAGGTGAAAAATGAGTTTTAAAAATAAATGAACGGAAACTTTCTGGGTGGCAAAAGAATTGGAAAGCATTGGAAATTATTTCCCTGAGTGGCTCTTTTTTAATGCACTTAACACTGCTGCAGGAAGCATCATCCGTCTCCCCAATGAACATCCTCCATCTGCGGATTGCTAGTGAGAAAATAACTGGCCCGATTTATGTAAGTTCCTAGAATCCTTTTCATTCCTTTGCTCATTTCAACCTGTCAGGCCAAGGAGAGATAATTGCATTAAATCACCTGGCAATTTAAATGTTCCGCTTTGTAGTGTCAAAGGAGTCTTTTTCTTTAATCAATGAAAAACCTGAGGTCTCTCTGGCAAACAGTAAAGCCTTACAATTAAGATCCCACAGGGAGCTGGATTTAACAGGAGAGATTCTGGGTGCAAAGAGAAGCTTCTCATGGATCCTAATCAGGCTCCCTGCTGGAGGAACCCGGAGATGCCCCATGGGTCCCGGACAACTGTGGCCTGTGTGTCTCCCACTGGACACTAAGTCCCTTGAGGGGGAGGACTCTGCCCCTCCCATCTTACCACAGGGCCCTGTTTTCATGATTGTGTAATTGAATCCTCTTCCCTAACCCCGCCTTGGGCCCAGAGATTGTGCTTCCTTGCCTGATTACTGTACAAGAGGCGGAAACAAGCATCTTAATCAGACATTCATGGCACACAAGCCAGTTAAAAAGGGTCACACAAACCAGTTAAAAAGATGACAAATAGAAATTTAGTTAAGGTCAGTAAAGGGAAATGGGGGTCGGACCTAGAAATAAATTTTTCTTTTTTCTTTCTTTCTTTCTTTTTTATTTTCGTGTTTATATTTTTGAGACGGGATATTGCTGTCGCCCAGGCTGGAGTGCAGTGGTGTGATCATAACTCACTGTAACTTTGACCATCCAGGCTCAAGTGTTCCTCCCGCCTCAGTCTCCCAAATAGCTGGGACTACAGGACACACCACCACACTTGTCTAATTTTTTATTTTATTTTTTTGTGTGTGTGGAGATGAGGTTTCACTATGTTGCCTAGGCAGGTCTTGAATTCCTGGCCTCAGGTGACACTCCCACCTTGGCCTCCCAAACTGCTGGGACTACAAACATGAACCACCATGCTCAGCCTAAATTTTTCTTTTTGAGAATGTAAATAGAGCTGAGAAATTCTTCGACTCTTTTGACCAATGGAAATAATTTTCTGATTGAAGAGCTTGAGACTCACCCATCTTCCTGTGTAAGACTTTAGTGGATCTAGAGAGCTTTAGATAAGTCCCTTTTAAAATAAATGCAAAAAAAAAAAAGAATTAGTATCTTCCATCGTGACAGTTCTTTTCGAGTCCCTTCCTACTCCAAGGACTTTTCAGTGGATGGATTTGGAGGGGCAAAAACATACTGCAACCTGAATTTGATTGATCGATCCCAGGCCAGTTGTATTTTCTAGCTCTCTGGCGGGCTGCCTGCCGGATCAACCGCTTGTCCACTAGTTCGCTAAAAATGCCTTTGTTCAAAAAGTCGCAAACACCTAGTGCCATTTTAAGGTGAGCCCTAGCTCCCCTACTGGCTGCCTGAATCTCTGCTGTTGAGAGGAAGTTTGACGTCATTCTTCCATTCTGAAGTCCCAGATTTGAATCCCAGCTTCTTCTGTTGTGCAAATTATTGACTAAGACTTGGTTTCCCCGTCCCTAAATGGGGATGATAGAAGTGATGGATTCTTGTGAGGATTAAATGGGAGAGTGACTGCAAAGATCCTGATCTACTACAGCAGGCGATCAATAAAAGAGCGTCCACCCCTCCTGTCTGATCTGCAGCTCAGCTGAGGCTATGAACCTCCTCCCTCCTCCATATGAAAAGGAGAAGGGGAGAGAATCTGTGTCTTCAGTTCCCTCTGCCCTGATCCCTTTGTAGCGGCGCTGAGCTTAGGCTCCTGTGCTATAATTTCTGACTGGGGAGCTAGTGCTGATAGTGAATGAAAAGGTCAGAAGACTGGCCCTTTTCATCTTAAGGAATCAAATAAAGGAGAATCCGCATGCTGGATTTTAATTCCAATCAGTAAACATCTGTTGATCAAAGACCCATGTCAGTCCTATGCTGGAGACTGAGAATCAAGAAATGAGGAAGATTTGGCCCCTTGCTCCCAGCCTGTCTACATCTCAGTGTGCAGTCATTCTAGTGAAGTCAGTTCTAGATACAAGAACTAACTCAGCAATGTCCTGGTGCTAATTTAACTGAAATTCACAAGTGCTGTTCAAATACAAGTTTGGGACTTTGAGGGGATGTATGTATTGGCTCCAAAGAAAGTTCATGGTAAATGTCTTTCCATACATCCATTTTCCAAGGAAATTGTAATGATTCTATGTTATGTTATTTTGGGTCATTTTAATTTTAATAAAAATACTTCTGTATGAAGGAAAAACACATGATTGTTTCTTGACTCCTTTTTTTTTTTTTTTTTTTTTTTTGAGATAGAGTCTTGCTCTGTTACCCAGGCTGGAATACAGTGGCACAATCTTAGCTCACTGCAAGCTCCGTCTCCTGGGTTCAAGCGATTCTTCTGCCTCAGCCTCCTGAGTAGCTGGGATTACAGTCGTGTGCCACCACGCCTGGCTAAGTTTTTGTGTTTTAGTAGAGGTGGAGTTTCACCATGTTGGTCAGGCTGGTTTCGAATTCCTGACTTGATGATCCGCCCACCTCAGCCTCCCAAAGTGCTGGGATTACAGGCGTGAGCCACCGTACCTGGCCTGTTTCTTGTCTCTTAATTCATAAACCTCATTGGCCTTCATTTGTAACAATATAAATTAGAAGTGACTTTTTTTAGTTACTAAACAAAGCCAACTATATTTCCATTTAAATAATTTGACAAAATAGTTTTTAAGTCCTGGAGAAGAATCTGTTCTCTAATTGGCTAATTAAAACACACTTAATCTAATAAAGTAGATCCTCTATGGACCTTCTGTACTAGAGAAAACTTTATTAGTCCGAGTTGAGCTACAGGATAAACTTAGAGGTAATAAACTGCATTGGGGGAAAGAAATCGAACATGCTGTAAGTGGGAACTTCCACTTATCTACACTGATCCCTCAGTTGACGCCAGGAACTGTATTCACGAAGAAGCCTCAAAACTTTTGACCTGTAGCTACCATCACCAGTTGGGAAAACCAGATTTCCTCCCTGGATGGCTAGTGATGTTTTTCATTTGGGAAGATAGCATTTGCCTTCTGCTCCTTCTTGCAGCCAAGGTCAAACCGATCTTGTCTGATGCATCCTCTTTTGTCCAGCTGCATCCCACTGAAAACTGAGACCATTTTGGCCAGCTAGCTTTTCCTAGGCCAGCAAAGGGAGCTCAGTGCAGAACAGAGAATGACACTGTCTGACCATCCTCCCAAGTAGCTCTCCCCGGGGAATCCCGGAAGTGCAGTGGACACAAGAGTGGATCACAATCTTGGTCCTGGTGCCCACAAGTAAGAACATGCTACTTAGAGAGTCACATATATGAGCTATGTGTGTATGGATCCGCAAAGGTGCAGCCATGAATATCTCCCTCTATTTTCAAGAAAGAAACCTCAATTGAGGCCAAAAAAGATTTCCTTAGACCCTAGAGGTCTCTACGGAACTTTGCTTTAATTAGATCAGAATAGTTTGTATTTAACCTGTCAAATGGATAGATGATAGGCAAATGATAGATTAGGTTGATTGATTGATTTAGAAGTCAGACAGATCTAAGATTATATCAATTCCTGGCCAAAGGAGCCCTGTTAAGGTACTAAGTTTCCTTAAATCTTAGTTTACTTGTCTGTAAAATGGGTTTGCTTACTTCTCCAGGTGGTTTTGAGACATGAATGAACCTGTGTCTGTAAAGTGCTTATTAAGTGACTGACATAAAGTAAGCCTCAACAAACAGGAACTATTATCAACTCACTGTTATTGAAGAATAGTTAATTTGGGGCATCAGGAGTTCAGAACAGTAAGGAGACAGACTGGACTCATGGAAAGGTTCGGATACACATCCTTGTAAATTGATACTTTCCACAACAGTGCACAGTTTTAGTGGGATCAGTCACCTGGTGGTCAGATGTGTACAAGTCACGGAGGGTGAGACAGTTCTGCTCAGGAACCCAGGAACCCAGCCAGATTTCCTGGTTCAAAAATCCCATCTGTGAAACTCTATCCAGGTGGGAAACTCTTCTGGTCAAGTCTCCTCGAGCCACGGTTCATTATCAGGTTATTTCTCTGGGTCACACTGAGGTCATCTCCTTAATTAATGCAACAGCCAAGGGACGCTAGGCCCAGGAATTTAGCTGCGCAGCCTTTGCCTGAAAGTCTGTAATAACACCTCATCTTTGTTGAACACTTACTATGTGCCAGGCACCATGCAAACAGCCTGATGTGCATTCATTTATTTAATCCTCTAATGGCTGTCTGGAGGAGCAGCTACAGTAATCCCCATTTAAAGATGCAGAATCGCAGGCTTGTCAAAGCCAGTCATTCATCCAAGATCACAGCTAGGAAGTGGTGGAGCCAACATTCCAGGTCTTTCTAACTCAAGTGCCTGAGCTGTTACCACCAGGATATACTTCGCAGAAAACCATTAATCCTACATTTTTCTCCCATGTCACATGTGTTTATATTGCATCTGAGAACAAAAGGCAGTTTAAAATTCTCCCTTTTCTCACCTGCTGAAGAACAGCACAGCCTATGGCCGGCCACTACTCAGGCCCTACCTTGCTCCAAGTTTTCCAGAATACTCCTCAAATACTCTTTATATCCCATCATTGTTTACCCCAATTCCTGCTCAGGATTTTTTCTGGCCTTTCCAAAAAAAACCGCAATTTAGCAATTAGTTTAAATCACTCTTAACTAAGAATCCTCGTTTCAGGGGCACCTGGTTGGAGCAAGAGTGCCACCTGGTGGAAGATTCGGGTCACTGCCAGCACACATTTCTTGGGCAAGGGTGGGCAGGCTGGACCTGAGCAGTGCTCCCACTGCCTGGAAATATTCCTGGACAGTTACAAGAACTAACTCAGCAATGCCTGGGTACCAGTTTTACTGCAATTCACAAGTGTTGTTCAAATACAAGTTTGGGACTTTGAGGGGATGCATTTCTTGGCTCCAAAGAAAGCCCAGGATGGAGATTAGGATAAAGTAAGTGAGGCAGAGTCTTGTAAATACGGGAGTACATCCTGTCTTTACTTAAAATTGTAACGTTTTATTTAGTATGATTTTTTTTTTTTTTGCATTTTTATTTTTTAAAACTGCATTAAAATGTTATTTTTCTTGATTACTGAGTTTTGGGTATCCTCTTGCATTTCATACCCACAACAAATGTCTCACTTGCCTTCCCCTAGGACTAGCCCTACCAAAGCCTCTGAAAAAGGATTTCGCTTCCTTTCAAAGCTCTGCTGATAAGGAAGTGACCCCTGGCTCCTGTCACATTCCCACACATCTGTCTCCACTCTTCCCCCATCTGAGAATGGTCTTGGTCCACTTCTATCATCACCGCGCCCCCTCCTGCTCTACTTAATACACCAACCCCAGTCGAAAGAAAGTACACAAACCGGCATATACACTCGAGTCTAACAAGTGAATAAATGGAAAAAAAAAAAGGCCAGTGTGCCAAACAAACCTCACCGCAGGTTACTGCTCCTTTGGCAGGCAACTAACAAGCCAAGCTACAAAGCTGCTTCTGCTTTTCCCAGGTCCAGGACCACCGAGTCACAAGAAGTCAGGGCAAAGGGCACTTGTCAACACTCTGTTCTCACCCAGCCTTGGCCACAGCCCATGAAAGGTCAGCCTAATATTTCTTCCTCAGCAGTGTCCAAACTTAATGCCAACAACAGGCCAGGTCGCCATAAAGCTCTATATCTGAGCTGTGTTATTCCAGTCCCCTGGTTCACAGCCTAAGACTGGTGAGAGGTCTTTACCTGCAATGCATGAGTGGGCATGGAGGGTTGCGAGCATGTTTCTGGAAACCTCAGAAATTTTATGCAAATTATGTGCATTTTCTGGGAAGATGGTTTATTGTTTTCCTCCCATTTTCCAAGGAGACTTTGACTCTATAAAAGGTAAGAATCACAACAGTGTTAATGAAGTCTTCAGCCTTTATCAAAGGTCTATGTGAGAAATAGCAACAAGAAATACCTTCCTCTGCGTGGCCTGGTAAAAACAAGCATCAGTGGCCTGCTCTGTGGTATATAAACAGTGTTGGGCCACCCCAATGCAAAGACCCAAGTGTTTCTTAGTGTAAAGACAAAGGGAGACTTTTTCTCTCTTGATAAACTGGAATCTCACCTGGATATAGAACAGGATAATCGATGTTTCCTTCTCTGCCTTTTGCTGCCTCCTTAAACTCTTTTTCATCCTCACCACGGCTCTCAGACAAAGTTCTTTTCTGCAAGCTCTAGACTTTCCTCTGAAATACCCTTTCACCATTTGGGCATCCTTACTCATCCTGCAAGACCTGGCCCTTGTGTCAGTCTTCTCCACACTTCCAGACAGGGCTGAGCACAGTACACACACTTCTGGTCTTAAGCAGATTGTTTTTCTAGAATGATCTGCATATGTATCTATCTTCCTCACAAGACTGTGAGCCCAGGAGCGCAGGAAATCCAGTCTTATTGGTTTTGGTACCCTCGGCACCTAGCACAGAGTCAGTGTGTAAAAACAAAGTTTCAGCGAGAGGATAAATCAATCCATGAATGAATGAACAAATACCTACAATATGTGTTTTCTAAAACATTCTTGGACTTTTTCAACAATGTGTGAGCCTCAGTAATAACGATTGACAGGCAGAGCAGACAGACTTCCCCACTGCCCCCAATGCCTTCATTTCCCAGATAAGGAAAGTGAGGTTGCAACAGACACCAGCGGCACCGAGCCCAGCAGCTCCTCCAAGAGCCACACCCAGACCAGCT
>NC_045436.1:148430981-148453735 GCF_002776525.5 Piliocolobus tephrosceles
TCTCTATCCATCATTCATCTATCACAGTATCTCTATCCATCATTCATCGGCACTTAGGTGGCTTCCCAGTCTTGGCTGCTGTGAATAATGCTACAGTGAACATGGAGTGCAGATATCTCTTTAAAATAGTAATTTCACTTTCTTTGAATATATATCCAGAAGTGGAATTCCTGGATCATATGGTGATTCCATTTTTAATTTTTTGAGGAGCCTCATACTGTTTTCGATAATGGCTGTGCCGATTTACATTCCCACCAACAGTGTACAAGGGTTCCCTTTTCTCCACACTCTTGCCAACACTTGTTATCTCTTCTTGTCTTTTTGATAATACCCACCCTAAGAGTGTGAGATAATGCCTCACTGTGGTTTTAAGTTTTGCTGATGGTTAGTGACAGTCAGCACCTTGTTATATAGCTGTTGGCTATTTGTATGTGTCTGGAGAAATGACTATTCAATTATTTGACCACAAAAAAGACGAAATTATGTTATTTGCAGTAACATGAATGGAACTGGAGGTCATGTTAAATGAAATAAGCCAGGCGCAGAAAGACAAACATCGCATGTATCTCACTCATATTTGGTAGCTTAAAAAGTTGATCTCCAATGTCAGGAGATCAAGACCATCCTGGATAACGTGGTGAAATGCCATCTCTACTAAAAATACAAAAAATTAGCTGGGCGTGGTGGCGGGTGCCTGTAGTCCCAGCTACTCAGGAGGCTGAGGCAGGAGAATGGCGTGAACCCAGGAGGTGGAGCTTGCAGTGAGCCGAGATTGCACTACTGCACTCCAGCCTGGGTGACAGAGTGAGACTCCATCTCAAAAAAAAAAAAAAAAAAAAAAAAAACCAAAAAAAAACAGTTGATCTCGTAGAAGTAGAGAGTAGAATGAGAGATACCAGAAGCTGGAAAGCGTGAGGGCAGTGGAGGACGAAAAGAGGTTGGTTAACTGTACAAACACAACACACAGTTATATAGAGAGAATAAGTTCCAATGTTTGATAGCAAAGTAGGGTGACTATAGTTAAAAACAATGTATTGTAGATTTCAAAATAGCTAGGAAAGAAGAAATGTTCCCAACACATAGAAATGATCAATACTCTAGGTGATGGATACCCTAAATACCCTGACTTGATCATTACACATTGTATGCATGTTACAAAATATCACATCTACCCCATGAATATGTACAAATATTATATATCAATAAAACATTTTAAAACTCCATTCATGAATTTTGCCTGTTTTAAAGTCTGGCTCTTTTTCGCTATTGAGTTATATGAGTTCCTTATATATTTTGGATTTTAACCCCTTATCAGATATATGGTTTGCAAATACTAGAAATGATATTGATTATTCTTTTCTTTTACATATTACTGTCAGTATCAGTAAACGAGGCAGTGAAGATACCAGTTTTCGAAAACAGAGCTGCACACACTAAATGAGGAGATTATGAAACATGGTTTAGAAATCTAATTTGCTCATTTGTCCAATGATATTAATACTTAGCAATTTATAAATTGTTCTCACATGGATTATCTCATGCCATCCTACAACAAAAAGATATTTCAGTTGTTAAAATAGCATTTGTTCTCTAGGAAAATGGGAGGAAAGCGACAGATATACAATGTTATTCATAGCAACAATGTATTATCAAAAGATTGGAAATAAATGTCTTTTAACTAAGGGACTGAAAAGTGTTTGCAGAACAGTGTGTACAGTATGCTCCCACTTGTGAGCAAATGCGTAATACTTCAACTTCTTCATCCTTTCAAGTTTTCTAAATTCAGGAAATGGCACATTCAATATATTTTTTTTAATCACCGTGATAGTCAAGATTCTCCCAAATAAAAGGATACTTTGGCCACGAGTTCTGGGTCTCTTTAGTCTACAGGGTTAGTTCATTCAATTTGAAGTACACTTCACTAATATTTTAGGTTTTCACTCATTACCTAGGCTCTGGCTTGTACAGCTAACTGGCAATTCTCAAAGAAGTAGAAGCCTCAAATATTTTTGTTATTGATGAGAGAGATGAAATTGATGATAGAGGCTGAGCGGGGTGGCTCATGCCTATAATCCCAGCACTTCGGGAGGCCAAGGCGAGTGGGTTACCTGAGGTTAGGAGTTCAAGACCAGCCTGACCAAACCCCGTCTCTACTAAAAATACAAAAATTAGCTGGGCGTGGTGGCATATGCCTGTAATCCCAGCTACTCAGGAGGCTGAGCCAGGAGAATTGCTTGAACCCGGGAGGTGGAGGTTGCAGTGAGCTGAGATCGAGCCATTGCACTCCAGCCTAGGCAACAAGAGGGAGACTCCATCTAAAAAAAAAAGAAAAACAAAGAGGGCCGGGTGCTGGTGGCTCACGCCTGTAATGCCAACACTTTGGGAGGCCAAGACGGGTGAATCACAGCCAAGAGATCGAGACTATCCTGGCCAACATGGTGAAACCCCATCTCTACTAAAAATATAAAAATTAGCTGGGCATGGTGGCACATGCCTGTAGTCCCAGCTACTCAGGAGGCTGAGGCAGGAGAATCACTTGAACCAGGGAGGCAGAGGTTGCAGTGAGCCGAGATCGCGCCACTGCACTCCAGCCTGGCGACAGAACGAGACCCCATCTTAAAAAAAAAAAAAAAAAAAAAAAAGAAAGAAAAAAGAAATTGATGATAGAAAATAGATGATAGAGAATAACCTGGACCAAACTGTGTAACATCACGGATGTCTTTTGGAATCTTTTTGTCTTACATTGTGGACTCGCTCCAGCCTGTTGCTTGCCACAGAAATGCAGACTCCAGGGCAAACTCTGTGGCTATTACACAGTGCAGTGTCCTTTCACAGAAGATCCAGAAGATCCTAAATGCATACTTTCTGTTTGGACTAGTCACAGGATATGGATCTCAAGTGGCTCCATTCTCAAAAGCACCACAAACTCATCCTCAGTTAAATCTCTTGGTGTCTTATCAACAAAAGTAATGGTTCCAGTTCTAGGCAGCACACCAAAGTGCATGCCATCCGAAGGAAGACTGCCCTGTCTCCTCTGACCTGTGGTTGCATCCAACACACAGCTGATCCACTCAGCCAAAGCCTTCATCAGATCTCTTCGTGGATTCTCACAACATGCTCACACTTCTTCCTTTGTGTGCTAATCTTCATAACTTGACACAGAAATGTATTTTGTTCTAGAACAGACAAATAATCAGCGAAAACAAATCTCTAAGGGCCTAAGGTGTGAGAAATCATTTTCTTTGAACTACTGAAGCCCCAAGGAGCTCTCTGAGAGCATTAAGTACTCGTTCATCAAGCTTGATGTAAATTACCAAGCCTGCTTGAAATAGCTCATCAGTCCTTTCCGCCTGCTTCTGAGGGAGACCTGCCTCCATCAGTCTGACAGTATTCTGTGTGAGTGACACAGGACACATCGATTCATGTTTTCTTTTTAACTGATTCCCATTGGCATTGACCTGACTCCCCTTTCATTATGCAGAGCAAAGCAGGAGAAGGCACACTGGCCACTAATAACTGATCCTTGGCACTTTGAAAACAACTGGATGGTGGGAGTGCCACCCTCCTCTACTCCCATCAAGTATTTTTGCCAAAAAAAAAAAAAAGTCAAACCTGAATCAGATCATGCTTCTTGATTTAGTTGTACTAGTTTACTGGAGTTGTCGCTCCAGGGCACATAGGAGCATGGTATACCATGAGGAGACAACCAGCAATATCCAAAATGCAGGAAAACTCTGAAGGACAAATGATTTGGTAGTTTGGAATAAACTACAAGAAAAATTAAAGAGATGAAGAATATTTAGATTGAAAGAGATTTCAGAGGCTATCCATCAAATGCAATGAGTGAATGTTATTTGAATCCTGATTTAAGCAAAGTGTAAACAAAACGTATGAGACAAATGGGGAAATTTGTACACTGAATAATTGATATTAAGGAATTGTCAACTTTTTTAGGAGTGACAACAGTAGTATGGTTGTCTTGATGCAGGAGTTTTGCTTCTTCGCTCAGCTACATCTGGGTTCTTGTCTCACCAGGAAGAATTAGGCATGCAGACATCGAAGAGTGAGTGGAGTAGAATATATTAAGAGAAAGGAAAGCTCTCAGGAAAAAGAGGGGACGTCAGGGGTGGTTCTCCAATCTGAAGACAGGAAAGTTCCCCCCAGTATAGCTGAGCCCAGGGTTTTTTTATGGGCCCAGAATAGAGAGCGTGTGCTGACTGGTTTGTGAGTATGCAAAAAAGGTCAAAGCGAAGACTCTACTCAAAGGTGGGAACAATAGTGTAGAAAACCAATTAAGAAAAAGTAGGTATATGTAAAATAGGTGAAAGATAGGGATCAATAAGAGGAAAGCACGTCAAATGGGAAGGCGAGTTCTCAATCCAGTCTGAGGATTTACCTGGGACAGTTTCCGGCTTGAAGGTTGGGTTTCACTGGGAACCTGCCCCTATCTGCCTAGGCATTTGCCTGCCTCTTGCCTTTATCAGTGTGTGTAAACAAGTCCCGATCTTTTATACATACTGAAATATTTACTGATATAAATCCTGAAATACTTACAGATACAATGACAGGCCTGGCATATGCTCCAGAATTGCCCAGTAGAAAGATGGGGAGCAAGGAACATATAGGTGAAACTAGTGTAGTCATGAATTGAGTTTTGCTACAGCTGGGTGATGGCTACTTGGGTGTCCACTGTACTATTGCTTGTAAAAGTTTGACATTCTCCGTAAGAAGGATAAGTAAGAAGAAATTCTCAAGATCAGAAAAAGACAAGTAAAAAATCACCAAAGGTCCTGGGCAAGTGTTTTGAAGTGTCGACGTACAGAGTAGACTGCAGGGTAGGGAGGTGGGGAACTGAGTGGGAAAACCTAACTAGACTACATTTAAAGCAATTTGAGGACTTCGGAGTGGGAAAGTCCAAGTAGGGAAATGGTGATACAAGGATGGAGTTTGGCAGAGACGTCTGCAGTCCTGCACTTAGGGTAATGAAAGCCACAAACATAAAGAAGTGTTCAGGGGGCAGAGAAACCCTTACACCATAGGGAATGAAACAACTGGGAAAGGAAAAAAAAAAGAAAGCCTGTTGAGCTCATAAAGGAGATAATTAGCCCAAGCTCCCACCTCCAGTTTACTTTTGTTTTGGTAAACCAAGAAACACCTCTCAGAAATGGAGCTCCATTTCACTCTTGCCATCTAGAGATTTTAAAAAATCTCAGTGGTTCACGCCTGTAATCCCAGCACTTTGGGAGGCTGAAGTGGGCGGATCACGAGGTCAGGAGATCGAGACCATCCTGGCTAACACAGTGAAACCTCATCTCTAATAAAAATACAAATTAGCCGGGCGTGGTGGCGGGCGCCTGTAGTCCCAGCTACTCGGGAGGCTGAGGCAGGAGAATGGCGTGAACCCGGGAGGTGGAGCTTGCAGTGAGCCAAGATCACACCACTGCACTCCAGCCTGGGCGACAGAGCAAGACTCTGTCGCAAAAAAAAAAAAAAACCAAAACAACCAAAACTGTCTTTTTCCAGTGAAGGTGAAATAGTTCGGAGCAACGCATTTTAAGGACATAATTGGGCTCTGTCATCTCTGTAACTTGCAACCCTAACTTCCCTTTGGAAGTTGCGCAATGCTATTTTGAAATGGTTTCAAAAGCTATTTAGACCTGAAGCTGGCTCTTTGGTCTGTGTGCCCAACTTCATTCCGCACTGGCTTTGGGCCAAACACTAAAGTGGCCTTCACTGGACTCAAGCAGGAGGTGGCCGACAGCTCTGCTTCTCAACAAGAATCTACACAAGGGAGCCAGGTGGGAAAACCAGATTCTCCAATACTGTTCTCTATCCTGATGACCTTGAGCATGAGCATGACGGTGTTGGAAGGGCCTCGCCTCTCCAGTATTCTTTCTCCTCCAATTAATCTGAGCAGTCACCATGCTTTGTGTGCCTGGAGAAATCTATAGAAGAAGTGATGTTATTTTAAACATTAATTGTTATCTGCCTAAGAGTGCAAATCTTGCTTTCAACGGTTGAGTTACTCTACACAAATATGCTTGTAGCAAGAATGGAACAAAGGGGTAACCCAGGGGAATGACATGCAAATAGCCTCCCAGAGCCATGTGGTTTTTAAACACAAAGGTTAGGAATTTGAACTTAGTAGTCTTAAAATAGACAAGCACAGAAGGGGACATGACAGAACTGCTTGCCCATAGTTCAAATACTTGACTGTTTCAATGCAGCATACTATATTAGAATTATCTGCGTAAACATGTACTTCTCTTGCTAGGCTATATTTTAGATCAGGACTGCATGTTTATTGCCAGTACCCAGAAAAATGCCTGGCTCCTCACAGGGTCCAACATGACCCAATCAGTAAACACCTAAATGAAAGCACAAATAGCTTTGAAGACATAGTCTTTTAGGATCCAGAAATCATAAATATGACTGAGATGCAGGCCATCCTTTCAAAAATCCCTTCAAAATAGGACACACACATTCATTTAATCACTTAAAGCATTTGTTTTTAAAACCACATGGGATTCCAATGTCATTGAAATAGCAACATTTTCTCTTACTAGCATCATGATTGAAGGAAATCAATGAGATATATAAATGAGAAGTACTCCCAATGTTCCCCAATGAAAGAGGTACAGCTGCTATTTCAGAGACCACAAAGAGGAAAAGTAAAAATAGTTATTTCCTCCTGCAAGTCTGTCTCCTACACTTAACTTGGGGCCTGTTCTTTCCAAGGCATCAAGAAAAAATGGACTGCCCGTTCTACACTCAAATCAACAGGCTTCCCCAAATAAGTTCAGCAATTAGAAGGCAGAGTGGGCTGCTGTGACAGCTCTCAGTCCTGATCACAGGCCAGTGAGCACACCTCATGCCCCCGCAAAGCATTTTCCCAGCATCTGCATGCCATGTACTTCTGTCTTGCTTGTCCCCATTCATCCCCTTCAGGCTTCAAGGCAAAGCAACATATGAACATAAGCCTGCCTTCTTTCATACAAAGTATTTTTCCCCTGTCTGAGATGTTAGATTTTAAAAGAGGGTGACCTGGCCGGGCGCGGTGGTTCACACCTGCAATCCCAGCACTTTGGGAGGCTGAGGTGGATCACCTGAGGTCAAGAGTTTGAGACCAGTATGGGCAACATGGCAAAACCCTGTCTCTACTAAAAATCCAAAAAATTAGCTGGGTGTGGTGGTGCATGCCTGTAGTTCAAGCTACTTAGTAGGCTGAGGCAAGAGAATCACTTGAACCTGGGAGATGGAGGTGGCAGTGAGCCTAGATGGTGCCATTGCACTCCAGCCTGGGCTACAAGAGCGAAACTCCGTCCAAAAAAAAAAAAAAGAGGGTGACCTAAGAATTCTGCCAAAGAGAATTCCCAATGATTTACTGTTACTATAATTGCTGTCTACGGATTTTCATATAATGTAGAGACCTGTAGGATGAAATGACCTCATAGACCATTTAGTAAAATATCTTATTTTTTTGAGACAGGGTCTCGCTCTGTCCCCCAGGCTGGAGTACGGTGGCGCATCACAGCTAACTGCAGCCTCGACCTCCCAGGCTCAAGTGATCCTCCTACCTCAGCCTCCCAAGTAGCTGGGACCACAGGAACACACCACCATACTCAGCTAATTGTTTGACTTTTTGTAGAGATGAGGTCTCACTATGTTGCCCAGGCTGTTATTAAACTCCTGGGTCCCATCTCAGCCTCCCAAAAGGCTGGGATTACAGGTGTCAGCCACCATACCTGGCCAATATCTTCATTTTAAAAATGACAAAATTATCACCCAAAGTCAACAGTTTACTTTAGGGTTCACTCTTTGTGTTGGGTTTGGAAAAATGTATAATGACATGTATCCATCACTACGGTATCAGAGTATTTTTATTGCCCTAAAAATCCTCTGTGCTTGGCCTATTCATCCCTCCCTCCCAATCCCTGATCTTTTTCCTGTCTCCATAGTTTGGGTGATAATGATGTGTGTGGGTTAATCAATTATACCAAATGTATCACTCTGGTGAGGGTTGTTGACATAGAGGCAAGCAACATATGTGTGGGGGTAGGGGGGCTTATGGAATTTCTCTATACCCTCCTCTCAATTTTGCTTTGAAATTAAAACCGCCCTCTAAAAAATCTTTTTAAAAAATGATGAAAATTGCCAGGCGCGGTGGCTCACGCCTGTAATCCCAGCTCTCAGGGAGGCAGAGGCGGGAGGACAGCTTGAGCCCAGGAGTTCAAGACCTGCCTGGGTAATATAGCGAGACCCCGTTCTCCACAAAAAGGAAAAAAAAAAAAAAAAACGAAAATTGAGACTCTGAGAGGTGACCAAGGTCACAGAGCTGGTTCAAGGGCCAAGATTAAAACCCAGTGGCCTTATTGCCAGCTTTATGTGCCAGGTGGGCTACCCTACATCCCGTAACAGGAAGAAGCTGAGAAATACCTAATGAACAGCCGTGGTGAGCTATTTCTTAGAAATACAGGTGACAAATAGAGTTCAGGTGCATCCCCTCTAGGTCCAGTGAAATCATCTGCTCATGTGAGTGGCAGAGGAGTGCGATGCATTCTAAAGTTTCCATCTTGGCTTCTGTTTTCATCATCTCCCCTTGCTTCCCCCACCCCCACTTGCCAGCACCTCCACATTTCTGTCCGTGCTGTGCTCTGTGCTTGGAAGGCTTTCTCTCCCATCTTCAGCTGCTCCTCATCCCTAAGGGTGAAGCATCTCATTCAGCACCTCATCTATGAGGTTTTCTTTGGGCAGCATGAATCCCTCCCTCAGATTTCTGAACGCTGAATACTTGTAAAAAACATTATGATAGAATTTGTAAGTACTGCTGTTACTTATTAGCTCTCCAATTAGACTGAGTTCCATCATAGCAGGATTGGGTCATAATCAACTTTGTATTTCCAGACACAAACTCCATGAGAGGGTGAAGGGTATGTGCTCAAAAAAAAAAAAAAAAAAAAAATGCAGACAGAACACAGATCTAACATTTCTTTTCTCCACAGTATAGTTTGACACTAGAAAACATTATAAAATAAACATAAATATGGCTTCTACAATGAAGCAGTTTGTAGGATATATTGAATATTATAGATTTAAGAGTTCTGGTAGGACATAAGCTACATGTGACTAAAATAGAAAAACAGTTATAATACTATCATATAGTATTGTCATTTTTCATTGTTCTGAAACTGTTCATAACCATTTAGGTTGACTGTAATCATAATAATGGCAATCATTTCCTTTAAAAATCAGAAATAATGTAAAGTATATAAAGTACATAAAGGAAGTTTGGTCCTAGCTTATGGGTGCCCAACTGGAGTCATTTTGGCGGGCTGTAAAACCACGAATTATGAGAAGATAGAAGGTACAGATTAAATAATAAATCTATTTATTATTAGAAATTGGCTTATAGGAAATCTATCATATAAATCTAGTTTTAGATTTTAAACCACACAAGAACAAGAGAAAAAAATCAGCGTCAAGTAAATAGTTCTTGCTTATAGGTCTTGCTGCCTCCAAACCAGGAATTACATTAAATTGTGCTAATGCAAAAAAAAAAAAAACAGAAAAATATGCTACTTTCAAGTTTCAAGTAAACAACTGTTTGGTTTTTCAAGATTTAAAAAGATAAAATGAGTTTCAACACATTACCCAAAGACAGTGAAGCTGTTTTTTCCTAGCACATGTATGATGTACTAATGTGCTATGTGCATTATTAGAACTAAAAAAAATTTAGGTCAAAAAAAGTATCTTTTTAAAGCATCTTTTGCTCTACTTCATAGGTTTCTGCAAATTATATTTTCCTCAAACATGAACACAACATTTGATCTATTCATTTATTTTACTTTATAAGGAACTGATAGAAATATAAATGTACATATGCCTAAAAAGTGGCTATCCTACATATGACAGCCCAGAATTTACTAACTCCATACGTTTTCTGGATATTTCAAGCACACATTAAAACAATTACAGAGAGGACATACATTTATGATTTATGCAAATTAAGGCACATCAATTACAATCTATTTTTTTAAGTTAGTTTAAGAATCATTTATAAAAATTCAAAATATGTCCAAACTCAATTTTTTTTTTTTTTTTTGAGGCGGAGTCTCGCTCTGTCGCCTGGGCTGGAGTGCAGTGGCCCGGTCTCAGCTCACTGCAAGCTCCGCCTCCCGGATTTACGCCATTCTCCTGCCTCAGCCTCCCGAGTAGCTGGGACTACAGGCGCCCGCCACCTTGCCCGGCTAGTTTTTTTTTTGTATTTTTAGTAGAGACGAGGTTTCACCGTGTTAGCCAGGATGGTCTCGATCTCCTGACCTCGTGATCCGCCTGTCTCGGCCTCCCAAAGTGCTGGGATTACAGGCTTGAGCCACCGTGCCTGGCCCAAACTCAACTTTTTAGTAGGAATGTTAGTTTGTTGGGTTTGGCCATCTTTTCTTTTTTCACCTTGAAGGTCAAACATGAAACAATGAGGAATGTAGGTCTTTGTAAAACACATAAATACCTATAACATTTTGAATCATTTGGCCCTTAAAAATATTGCTTAACAAGTTAAACTCAGCTTAATTGTAGGCAAATGCAAGTATACCGAAGACTGGACTATTTTAGTCTGCTTTTGGCTGCAGATTGTACTTCTGTGGCTGGAAAAAATGTTCTTCAATAGCACTGACCAGTTCATTCAGTTCCTTCTTCAATTGCTCAGGATCACTGGAAAATAAGGGGGAAAAAATCCAGGTCAAGGGATTATTCCAAAGCACAATTTAAATGCTCCCCCCACACCGATCAAGTGACACGAAAATATAACCTTAAGAAGAGGACTAAATAGGAAAAAACAGAACTCCAGAGACTTAAGCATGGAACACATTTGTTGACTTAGACAAAACACCCCATGAGACAATATGCATTATTATCCCCAAAGATTTTTCCAAGGTCTGAACTACAAACAAAGTTATCCTTTGCTCTTCTCATAAGAATTTGTAAGAAACACAATTTTTGGCCTAGCATCCCTAAAAGATCTGTAATATTTGTACCTAAGGGTGTAGAGAAAACTTTCATGATGTCAGTTGCCATTAAATCCTGCTAAACTTTTACAAACATCTGTGTTAACTCCTCAGTCTCCCAGAACACAGACATTCATGATGATATCTGCCCTCAAACTACTGGCATCTAAGCTACAGCTTTGTCTATAAGGCCTTCCTAGAGTGAACAGTGATGGGGAGCCTCCAGGTGGGTTTGAGGAGTCAAACACCAAGAAATCAGACCCTGTGGTCATATCATAAAGAATCTATTTCTTGAACCAAACAGTCACAACTAAAGTATAAACAAGAATCTGGAGAGACAAATTCCTCCAAGAAATCAAGTTTTCAGGGCTGCGGGAAACATTCATTCATACATAAACATTTGAAAGGTAAGTGACAGATAAAACTGACTTGCAGTTACAGAGGTTTCCAGCATCTTCAGTAGCCTAGTGTGAGTACTCTAAGTACTTAACACCAAAAAGTTAAATTTAAAAAACTAAATCCTTTGTACTTTCCATTACTTCACACTCTTCATACCATCTTTAACATATGCAGAGTTTAATAGAAATCCCTACGATTAGTTAAAATCATTTCAACATTGTAATAGCTAAACAGCATTTTAACAGCTAAAGCAATCCATTTCATTGGAGGCATTAATTCTAGCTCTATACTTACTAGCTCTGTGCCCTTGGGCAAGTGGCTTGGCCTCTCTAAGGCCCAGATTCCTCATTTGTAAAATTGGGATAAAGACTTTACCTTCTCAAGAGAGTTGCTGTACAGATTGCGATAAATTATATAAAGCAACTAGCACTGAACCCAGCCCAAAGACCTCAATAAATGTAGCTATCATTATAATTATTTTTATCCCTACTGGCAACATATAAAGTAATTATGCTTTTTAAGTACATATGAATTATATTAGTTTTCTTTTCCTTCTCTATAAATGTGCTTTGAAGAAAATAACAGTTCTCAGGAAAGCATGCAAGCTAATTATTTTTTAAAAGTATACTTAAAACTAAAACTCATGAAATTACTGATTACTAATTTAGTATTCAAGTTTATTTCTTAATCATGACATGAGTGAACATTAAGATTCATGTATATACTGATATAATGTTTTTGATATTGTATTTTATGTGTGAAAAAGAAACCAGTACCACAGTGTAAAATTCAGTGGTACAATTCTTAAAACAAAAGTTTTGTGTTACTATTCTCCATCCTAATCAATAACTGTTCCATTTGTTAAATCAATGTTTGAAAACATTTCATAACATCTTTAACAGGACACATCCTATAATCATTTAAGCCAGGGATTTCTGTTTCTGAAAAGTCTAAATCTAGATGGATCTCTTTATCGGAATGTTTAGGAAAGTATCATGTATAATTAGGCATTTATTTTTCTCTAATCATGAAAAACCATTTAAGCTAAACGACAAGTAAATATAATGCAGTGTTCTTGATCTGATTATAAATACAGAGAAAACAGCTATTTTGGGGACTTTTGGGAATGTCTGAATTTATGTGTCAATTTGGCTAGGATAGTGTCTCCAGTTATTCAAACACTAATGTTGTGATGCTGTGAAGGTATCTTGTAGGTGTGATTAATATCTATAATCAGTTGATTTTAAGTAAAGGAGATTATCCTAGACAATGTGGATGGGCTAGATTCTATCTGAAAGGCATTGGGAATGGAACTGAGGTTTTCCTGAAGAATTCCACCTGTAGATGGTAACTTTAACCCATGCCTGAGAGTTCCAGGCTCCCTTTCTGGACAGCCTCTGGATTTCAGACTTGCGGAGCCAGCCCCCAAAATCAATTGCACAAGTTGATTCCTTGCAAGCAATGTCTTAATAGATAACATTCTACTGCTTCTGTTGGTCTACTGGAACCCTACCTAGTACCATCATTATCTGTTTGCCTTAATATTAAGAGAGTGTTCTTAAGAGATGCATACTGAAATATTAGGAGTGAAGTATCATGAAGTCTTATGATGTGTCATGAAATATCACAGAGTCTTTCAAATGGTACAGAAAAATCTCAAATACATAACATATATGGTGAGAGAGCAAATATTGCAAAATGTTAGCAATTGCTGAGTCTGGATTGGGGTCAAGAAACTGTGGTTCATGTAGTTTTACTGGAACACAGCCAGGCCCATTCTTTTATGCATATGGCTGCTTTCTGACTACATTAGCAGAGCTGGCCATGTCTGCAAATCCTAAAATATTTACTACTGGCTCTTTACATAAAAAGTTTGGTCTAAGTGAAGGGTACGTGGGTATTCACTGCATTCTTATTCCAACATTTCTGTAGGTTTGAAACTGTTCAAAATAAAAAGTTGGACAAAACTAAAGACATCTCCCCCAACAAAAAAATATTTTTAAAGGAGCACATACTTGAATAGGATTTTCCATCTTAGTTGAAATTCTATAATTGAAATCCATGACATAAGGCATATTCATAATATTTAAGCTTTTCAGGAAAGAAGGAAATCTTAGTCAAGACTAAGGCTCACGCCTGTAATCCCAACACCTTGGGAGGCTGAGGCTGGAGAATCACTTGAGGCCAGGAGTTTGAGACCAGCCTGGCCAACATGATGAAACCTTGTATCTACTAAAAAAATAAAAATAAAAATAAATTAGCTGGGTGTGGTGGTGCATATCTGTAATCTTATCAGGAGGCTGAGGAACAAGAATCGCTTGAACCCCAGAGGTGGAGTTTGCAGTGAGCCAAGATTCCACCACTGCACTCCAGCCTGGGCAACAGGGAGAGACCCTGTCTCAAAAAAAAAAAAAAAAAAAAAACAAAAAAAACTTTATTGCTGTTGTACGTTAGGTATGCTGGTGCCTTGCTTAAGCTGTGACCACATATCCATCGACTGACATAGCGCTGAATATCCCATTTAATAAATGGAAACAATGTTTCAATGAATATAATAAAAGGACAAATTTTCAAGGTTTTTTCACGAATTTATAAGCTAATATTTGAATTTAAGTCCACTCAATAAGCCATGTGAAAAATGTTAATACCATAAAGCCTTAAACATTTAAATAGTGTTATTATTACAAAGGAAAGCTTTCCAAAATATAAGATATATTTTCATCAGATAATGAAAAGGAGAGGACAAGATATAGAAAAAACAGATCCTTAAGTTGAACTGTTTAGTTGGACTGTCCATTTCCTTTTAAAAGAACGAAACATAGAAACAAGAAAACACTAAATAAGAAAGAATTACAAAAAAAAATGATTACCAAAAACTATATGCAATATAGCAGCAAAGAGCTTACTACCTAATGCACACGAAAACAAGGTTCTTGCATAATATTACAATAAAATATTGGTAATCCAGAATTGTTAGCAAATGAGCTTTTATATGTTCACTTAATAGTTGAGTTTTTGCACTTTAAGCCCAGAAAGGTTTTGAATGGGAATCCATAGTGAAAAGATATTACACAGTCCCATGACTTCTTAAATATCTCTTTATTGAACATCTTGACATTTGAGAGCCATAAGCATATGCGCCTGTGTTGGACTGGAGCTGTATTCTGGGCTCATTTGGCTGTAGAATGCAGTTTCCTTCATGATAAACTCATGTAATAGGGAGTTTTCTAAGTCCTTGTGTCCATGTTTTATAGTTTTGTTTTGTTTTAATATTTCCTTTCTTGCTATCAGCAGTCACTTCTCCTTGCCTAAGAAAAGTTTGCTATAATTTCCCATTCCTCTAATTTGCTACATTTAATCTGCTACTAGCTTGGCAATTTAAGATGCTCAGGAATTTTCATCTGCTTTTATTCGCATAAAATTCAAGTTTGATTCACCAGGCTGGAAAAACTCTTCTACGAGCAAAGCTTCGGTTTGTCTATGTTGTCACAATTACCTAGACGGGTGCTATTTACTACAGTGGCCATTAGCCACATGTGGCTATCAAGAACTTGAAATGTGGCCAGTGCCACTGAGGAACTGAATTTTTTATTTTATGAAGTTGAGTTAATTGAGTTCAAGTTTTAAAACTGATACTTGATTCAGTTATTAGAAAACAAGTATGTTTGGAATAATCTGCATATTAAAATCTACTTTGTCTACTCTAAATTTTATTAACTCTACAGATCAAGTATTTCTGATAAAAACGGAGCATTCGAATTGAGATATGCTCTAAGTGTAAAATTACTGAATCAATTTTGAGGACTTTCTTCCAAAGGAAAAAAAAGAATGTAAAACATCTCATTAACAATATTTACCCTGATTACATGTTGTAATAATTTTTGGATATACTAGGTTACCTAAAATATATTATTGAAATTAATTTCACCTGTTTCTTTTTACGCTTTTAAAGGGTGACAAGTAGAAAATCAAAATTGCACCTGTGGATTGCATTTTAGTTCTGTCGGACAACACAGACTTAATTCACCTTTTACAAAAACTTCTCCTGATTTTCAAGTGTATTCTGAATAGGGAAATGCTGGTTAACTGCACATTGGATAGGCATGAAATACCACACTGACACACACTAAGGACATGCACTGAGCTTGTTAAGGTGCAAAATGTTAAGTTGTTACAGAGTGACCAATTCAAACACTTTATCGAGGCCACAGAAACTTGAACCTGAAGCTACCAGCCGATCAGCTCTTTGGCAGCAAGGGCTCTCTCTGACGAGGCTCTCGGCACCCCCGCCAGAACCCAGCACAGACCTGTGTACAATGGGTAAAGATACTTCTTGAATGCATGTGGAATGGATTATAATTTATTTTATCAGAGACATGGGAAGACTGAAGTTTGAGAAAAAGAGAAAATCTCATTGGTGTTAGCCACCAATTGAAAAGCATTTAGAAAAAGGCACTTTTACTACTATACTGAAATGAGGATAAAATTTTCCCATACAAAGAAATTTAGGACAAAAGTAAAAAAGTAAAAAGTAAGCTTTTCCCTGGATGCTCACACCGACTGTTAATATCATAATATTAGGGCAGGTTCTGAAACAGGATTTCTAATTAAATTACCTATTAGGAAGATGGAACATTTTACTTGGCATTTGAATAGAACCAGTTAGGAAGTCTGGGGGATAAAAATCATACCAGCTACCATCCACATCATACCTGTTTCCAGGTGGGGCACACAGCTCTGCATAATACTTGATTTTGGGCTCTGTCCCACTGGTGCGCATAGTGGCCACGCCTCCATTAGCAAAGGTGAAGGTGATCATTTGGCTGCTTTTACTAGTGGGAAGAACCTAGGAATTAATGCACACATTATAAATTTAAATAGTAACATTCTGGCCTAACCAGTATCTTCCCTTGCATAAGTAAGAAAATAAATGCCAAACATTTCTTTTCTATTGGTTAGAAAAGAAAAACATTTTGGAGGAAATCAGAAAATGTACTCCACATGAATGAAATACTAAATGATGGTAATTTACGAAAATGTGGTCTACTAAATGGAATACTATTCAGCCTTAAAAGAGAAGAAAACCCTGTCATTTGCAACAATATGGATGAACCTGGAAGATATTATGGTGAGTGAAATAAGCCAGGCACAGAAAAACAAATACTGCATGATCTCACCTATATGTGGAATCCAAAAAGGGTGAACTCACAGAAGCAGAGAGCAGAATAGTGGTTACCAGGGACTGACTGGGGGAGGTGGGTGAGGGTAAGGGAGGGGGAGTCTGGGGAGATGCTGGTCAAAGGGCATAAAGTTTCAGTTAGACAGAAGAAAAGTTCAAGAGATCTATTGTACAATACAGTGACTGTAGTTAATAATGATGCACTATATACCTGAAAATTGCTAAGAGAGTAGATTTTAAGTGTTCTCACTACAAATACAGGATAAGTTTGTGAGGTAATATATTCTAATTAAATTGATTTAGCCATCACAATGTACGCATTATTTTAAAACATCAGATTGTACCATAAATGTATACAATTTTTATTTGTGATTTAACATAACTAAATTAATTTTAAATAAAGAAAATTAAGTAACTTTGTGTATTAGCTTTTACTTCCCTAGTTCTATTGAAGTTATTAAAGTTTTATTAAAACATATCATTTCATAAGATATTGACTTAAATAGATTAATATACTACAAAAACAAAAACCCAAAATAGATCATAGTTACTGTTACAAAGTGAATCTTTGCAAAGAAAATTCCATGAGGAGCTTTTTTTTTTTTTAAATAAAGCTTTCAGGCTGGGCGTGGTGGCTCATGTCTGTAATACCAGCAACGTGGCAAAATCCGGTCTCTACTAAAAATACAAAAATTAGCCAGGCATGGTGGCAGGCGCCTAATCTCAGCTACTCAGGAAGCTGAGGCAGGAGAATCACTTGAACCCGGGAGGCGGAGGTTGCAGTGAGCCGAGATTGCGCCATTGCCCTCCAGCCTGAGTAACAGAGGAAACTATGTCGAAAAAGAAAAAGGAAAGAAAAGGAAAAAAAAAACCTTCTATAAGAAAATAAATGCCATATAAACTTATTGGTTAGAAAAGAAAATGGTCTCCAGGAAATGGTTTATTTATATTTGATAGGTCCCAAAACTCCATTAAAACTACAGAAGTACTTTCAATAGCAGAAACACATGGGCAAAGAGACAAAGAGGAGGTAGCAGCTGATGGGGCTGCCAACCCAGCGCACAAGTCAGAAAACAGATGGAGGCACAGAACTGGTCTCGTGGGACCCAGAGAAGGAAATCTGAGTACTTGCAGAAGGAGACATGGGTGAGAACCAAGGCGAGGCGCTCTACAAAATCCTGGCCAAGCTCAAGAACCAGAGGCACCAGGTAGTGGGAAAGGCAGATGTGAGGCAGGGCCGGAAAGCAGGAACAGCGTCTGAAAGAAGCTCTCAGACTCTAGTTCCTTGCCCTGAGCCCACACTGGCACAGAACCACCTCTTCTCTATGTCTGCAGGAGATGGTTTAAATTCTCTGGAGATTAAACCAGAAACATTCAGGAGTTGGGGAACCTGGGCAGGGCATGATGAAAACAGAGGGATCAAGTAGAAGCCCTCAGGCTGACACCCCCAGCTCCGTCCCAGTCATGCCTCCAGGGCCTTGGCATCTCATCTTATAATCCTTGGGTAGGTGATTAAAGTCTCATTAAATCAAACAGGGGGATCCCCTTATAAAGTTAACCTGCTACCAATATCCTCTGAGTGAAGTATGTCATTTGATCTGCATATGTACACAGAGCTTCCAATCAGTTCCAATCAGACTTTTCGGGAAAGACATCAAATAAAAGACAAAGTCCAAAACAAACAGAATAAAAAGAACTTGATGGAAATAAAGAGAATGTAGGGGAAAAAGACGATGTATATTTTTAAAAAACTATAATTAGGTCTATAAACCTTAGAGAGGTAAGATGTTGTTTACATTAAAAAAAAAAAATCACCCTGGGCAACACAGCAAGATCCTGTCTCTACTAAACTAAAAACCTTAGCCAGGCATGGTGGCACACACCTGTAGTCCCAGGTACTCAGGAGGCTGAAGCAGGAGGATCGCATGAGCCCAGGAGATCAAGGCTGCAGTGAGCTATGATCACGCGATTGCACTCCAGCTTGGGTGGAAGAGTAAGACCTGTTTCAATAGGACACTATTTTTAATAAATTAGAGAGTTATAACTGAAATAGCCAACAGAGGCACTGAAAGCTAAAGCTAAGGAAATCTCCCCCCCAAAAAAAAGAAGAAAGAAAGAAACAAGAAAAGTAGAACATCAGTCTTCGAGAGCCAGCATCTAAGAACTTTTCGAGAAACGAAAAACTGAAAATGCAGGGGAGGTGGTTATTTGAAAAAGCAACCAATTAGCTCCCTTTCTTGACACATAATCTAGAAAACTTCTCAGAAATAAAATAAATGATTCTACAGACCAAGTATGCAGAAACATGAATAAAAAGGGACCCATGCTATAGCATATCACTGTGAAATTTTAGAACCTAAAGCTTAGAGAAAAGTTCCTAAAATCTTCCCAGAGGAAAAAGCAAATAAAACAAGTTACATGGAAAGGACTAAATAAGTATGGCATCAATAATCTTACATGCAGCATACAGTAGGCCTTAACTATCTGCTGAAAAAGGAAGGACGGTAGGCTCAACAGCAATGCTGGAAGCCCAACAATAATGGAGCAATGCTTTCAAAACTGTGAGTCAATGAAGTGTGAGGATAGAATAAGACATTTTCAGACCTAAATGCCACCAAAAACTTACTATCCAACCACTTGTTCTCGGAAAGCTATTAGAAGATGTGATCTAGGAAAATATATATAGAAAGAGGAAGCCATGAGGTCTAGGAGCAAGGGACTCAACCCTGGAGAAGGGCATTCCCAGGATGACAGCTGTGCATGCAACCTAGAAAACAGCTAGCCCAGCTAGGTGGAGGAACCAGGAGGGTGGCCATTGGACATGGACCAGGAAAACCCTACTGAGAGGCATTTGAAAGATTTGGGAAAAATTACTGACAGGTACATAGAAATCCAGGCAAATGGAAGAACAAAGCAACTATTACTACATGAATTAAGGCAGGTGCAGTAGCTTACGCCTGTAATCCCAGTACTTTGGGAGGCTGAGGCAAGAGGATCACTTGAGACCTGCCTGGGGAAACACAGGGAGAGACTTATCTCTCCAAAAAAAAAAAAAAAAAAAAAAAAAGCTGGGCATGATGGCATACCCTTGGTTCTAGCTACTCAGGAGGGTGAGGTGTGAGGATCACTTGAGCCTGGGAGGTCAAGGCTACAGGGAGCTGTGTTCATGCCATTCACTCCAGCCTAAGTGACTAAGTGACACAGCAAGACCCTGTCTCCGAGGGAAAAAAAAGGTACAGGAAATACAATTCTCTATACAAATTAGGGAAACCTAATCAAAATACACTACTTAGCTAGCAGGCAATGGCAGTTACTAGTCATACTAACAAAAGCATGGCATCTGATTTAACCAAAAGGTGTGGCATAAACGTACTGTGAGGATGGGGAGAAGACGATTATTAAATGTAGAAACTATAAGAACTAAATCTTTATCTCAAAAATAGAAAATCAACAAATTATAACACTGGTATATCAAAACATCACTATACGAACACAGGATTTACAAATCTGGTCTTGGTGGCATGGCAATGAGGTGGCAGGGGTGGGACTGCCATGTTTCATCATAAGCATTTTCATATTATTTCTATTTTTAAAATATGCTGTGTGCAGATGAAAATGAAAAACAGAACAAAGTAAATATCAAAGAACGTGCTTAACATCTCATAAGAATATTCTTAACTTTCTTCCCCCAACCCCCTGACATAGTTACCAACACTCTTCTGCTACCTTCGGGTCTTCTTTTGTCTCCAGTGTAGGATCTGCATGGTGTGAAGAATGCAAACCCAGGCGTTACAGCCAACAGCTCCCACACACTCAGAGAACAGAGTAAACTAACTAGAAAACAAAGAGTGGTTCTCAAAATGAGGACCAGTTGCATCAGTACCACCTAGGACCTTGTTAGAAATGAACATTTTTGGCTCCTACCCCAGACCTACTGAATCAGAAAGTGCAGGTGTGGGCTCCAGCACTCTTGTTTTCGCCAGCCTTCTTGGTTACTGACGCTCCTGCAAGGGCGAGAACTTCTGACAGGGAGAGAATGCTGGATCCTGAGACAGAAAACCCAGATTCTCCCTGGACTACCACCAACCAAGCTCTGTGACCACAGACGGGTTCCACACTGCTGAGCACTTATTGCTTATTGCCTAAGGTGCTAAATGACCACGAAGGTTTTGATGACTAGTTCCTCTTTTTTTTTTGAGATGAAGTCTTGCTTTGTCACCCAGGCTAGAGTGCAGTGGTGCAATCTCAGCTCACTGCAACCTCTGCCTCCTGGGTTCAAGCAGCTCTCCTGCTTCACCCTCCTGAGTAGCTGGGATTATAGGTATATGTCACCACATCCGGCTAAGTTTTGTAGTTTTAGTAGAAATGGGGTTTCACCATGCTGGCCAGGCTGGTCTTGAACTACTGACCTCAAGTGATCCACCTGCCTCAGCCTCCCAAAGTGCTGGGATTACAGGTGTGAGCCACCGCTCCCGGCCTAGTAGAATCTCTTTTAGTTCTAGCCTGTGGTTTTTAACTTACCACGCCCGGCTAATTTTTGTATTTTTTAATAGAGACTGGGTTTTGCCATGTTGGCCAGCCTGGTCTCGAACTCCTGATCCCCAAGTGATTTGCCCACCTCAACCTCCCAAAGTGGTGGGATTACAGGCATGAGCCACCATACCCGGCTTCCATATATTTTTTATAGCTTATTTATAACCACACCTAAGTGCCTAAAATCAGTTTCAGTTAATTGTATGATTAAACAATTTGTTCAAATTATTTTAAAAGGTAAATAGAAAAGAGGTTGGTTGAGAAGAGAAGACATTACTTACAGCTTTCTTATCAGGCTGGCTATCATCATAGCCAGTTGTAAGGTCCCTAATGGCAGAAATTTCAAATTTGCCACAAGCTTTTGGATAATTATTTTTTCCATCGTAGTTTCTGAGGTTTTCAAACAATTTCTTAATGGTGTCTTGATCATGGCAGATAAAATAGGAAGCTTTAGTAATATGGTAGCCATACCTATCAAACAAATACAAAGTCATGCATATGAGGAACAAATACTTTTGTAGGGTGGACACAGAACATGTACCAACCAGTGTACTCTAAAATAAACATGGCTGGGCATGGTGGCTCACGCCTGTAATCCCAGCACTATGTGAGGCCAAGGCAGGCGAATCACCTGAGGTCAGGAGTTTGAGACCAGCCTGGCCAACATGGTGAAACCTCGTCTCTACTAAAAATACAAAACTTCGCCGGGTATGCTGGCAGGCACCTGTAGTCACAGCTACTCTGGAGGCTGAGGCAGGAGAATCGCTTGAACCCAGAAGGTGGAGGATTCAGTGAGCCAAGATTGTACCATTGCACTCCAGCCTGGGCAACGAGAGACTCCGTCTCAAAAGAATAAAATAAAAATAAAAATAAAAATAAAATAAAATAAAAAATAATAAAATAAACGTAATAGCCAAAGCTGACTCCAAAGGAATAATTTCTAAAAGACCATTAAAAAAGAGGGCCAGGCCAGGCACAGTGGCTCATGCCTGTAAACCCAGCACTTTGGGAGGCTGAGATGGGTGGATCACCTGAGGTTAGGAGTTCGAAACCAGCCTGGCCAACATGGTGAAACCCCCAGCTACTAAAAATACAAAAATTAGCTAGGTGTGGGGACGCCTGTAATCCCAGCTACTCAGGAGGTTGAGGTAGGAGAATTGCTTGAACCCGGGAAGCAGAGGTTGCAGTAAGCCGAGATCATGCCACTGCACTCCAGCCTGGGTGACAGAGCAAGACCCCATCTCAAAAAAAAAAAAAGAGAGGTCCAACAATCTACCCCAGGGATCACCAAATGACTGCCTGGTCTTCCATCTGCATTTGCACAGACAGCCATGTCACACCCATCACTTTCTGTACTATCTCTGGATGCTTATGCACTACACAGACAAGGCAGAATTGAGTAATTGCTACAAAAAATAAATAGATGTACTATGAAGACATTTAATCTTTTTTGACATTGGACACTTAAAACCACATTCTTTCATGTTGCCATTTGTTAAGAATTAATGCAATCAGGAATAGTAATTCCTAAGTGGTTAAGTATTAAAAGGAAAAGGTGATCTCTTTAGTTTTTTTTTTTTTTTTTTTTTTTTTGAAAGAGTTTAGCTCTTGTTGCCCAGGCTGTAGTGCAATGGTGTGAT
>NC_045436.1:148453835-148499214 GCF_002776525.5 Piliocolobus tephrosceles
TTTGAGACAGAGTTTAGCTCTTGTTGCCCAGGCTGTAGTGCAATGGTGTGATCTCGGCTCACTGCAACCTCTGCCTCCCAGGTTCAAGCAATTCTCCTGCCTCAGCCTCCCGAGTAGCTGGGATTACAGGGGCCCACCACCACGCCCAGCAAATTTTTGTATGGTTAGTAGAGACGGAGTTTTACCATGTAGGCCGGTCTGGTCTCAAACTCCTGACTTCAGGTGATCCACCTGCCTCAGCCTCCCAAAGTGCTGGGATTATAGGTGTGAGCCACTGTGCCCTGCCTTATTTAATTTTTATACGAAATAGAATTCATCACCAAAATAAGAGCATTAGAAAGGATATTAGTATCTCATGCATAAGTATATAACAGAACATTTCAAAATATTATTTCGATCCAACAGAGTCAATAACAACTTACTCCACATAAATGGCCTTCAGTTGCTGAGACAAAGACAAATTCTTGGTTGCTAGAAAGCTAGCCAACTCTGCACTTATGACAGCGGCACTGACTCCATCTTTGTCCAGAACAAAAGGACAGCACATGTATCCTGCAGAAACACACGTCACACATACATCTATACAATACGGTGTCAAACCACATGTGAGTATGAATCCTGGCTACTGCATATTAGAGGTTGTATAGTGTTGCGTATATGCTCGTTTCTCATTAACTACCTTATGTTTAAGACTTTAGCCCACTGCCTAGCCCACAGCAGGCCTTCAAGAAGTATTTGCTGAAGAACCTACAAGATTTTCCCTCCTGGCCACATGGTGCTCAATCACTAGAGTCATGAAACTGCTTCCAGCTCATGAAATTGTTTCTAATTGTCCTGGTCAATAGATATCTCTTTCTTCTTTGAATCCCAATAGTATTTGTTAGTTACATCATTCATTTTGACATCTGGCCTATACTCTTGTGTGTGATTACTTAACTAAATCTATCTAAGCTGCTGTAGGCTAAGGTCAGTGCCATCATTTCTTTTACAGTCACTGAGTAATAGACATGCAATTAATACTTGATAGATGAATGTAAGAAAATCTTTTCTAAAATAAAAATCTATGGAAAGACAAGTCTGCCAAATCTGACAATAAACGAGCAGAATCTGAGCAATGACACTTTCTTCGATTAGTTAAATCGTGTGTTAGTGTTGCAGAGAATATACAAATGCATATAAAAAAATCTAATGCATAATAGTTTTTACTAAATTAATAGCTTAAAAGCATTTGGTACAATGTGAATTTCAAATTTCTATAGCTAGCTCTCCTTTCTGTTCATTTATACTGACAGTTTAGGACAAGGGTTTTTCTGTCATTCTGGCTGGACCTGGTTCGTCCTTTTGGGTGACTATCATTTTGATGACAGCAGCAAACCATGTCTTCCTTCTCCCTTCCTCTGCATAGACCCTAGCATAGATCCTCATTAGCACTTTCGGAGGAGGATGGACTTTAAATACCACAGGGTTTAGGCCTGGATATTAAACACCACAGTGGAGGAAACATCACAACTCCCAAAATCCATATACTGGCAGTCACGCATACAATATCACTGTTTTCAGTCATTCAGGCCAAGGATTCTGACATGAATGACTTGGTTGTTTTTAAGACATTACTTTTTGCTGTAAATCATCTGAGATGTCAATTTTGGAGTAGGACAGTTCGACATTCAACCTGAGTGCTGGAGAAGCAAAATAAACCGTGTTTCACTGTGGATCTTTGAATCCAAATGCAAACGTTTCCTTTTGCTTTGTAACCAATTCCTTGATGTTCATGATCACTTCTTACCAATAGCTTCTTCAAATGCAAATAAGACCGTTTTCCCCTGGTCTATTAGCTGTTTGGCTCTGTTTCCCATCCACTTAAAGCCAGTCAATGTTTCCTAAAGGGATAATCAAAATGAGGAAGACATGCCTTAGATCTTCTACAGAGCAGATGAAAGGAAAATGAGTGAATCCCAGAAACAACTTACCTCAAAATGAAAACCTTCCTTTAAGGCAATGGCCCGCAAGATTTTAGAGGAGACGGTGCTGGACAACATGTACGTGTCTTTGAGAGCACTGCGATCCTGGTTCTTCTCTTTCCAAGATGTAAAAAGCCACCAGCCCAAGAGGGCCCCCAACTCATTGCCTGAAAACACCCTCCATTCACCACTGAAAGAAAAAAAAACAACTATTCATTTCCATAATCTTAAGGCAGACTCTAGAGTGTCATGGGGATAAACAACTTAGCAAACAAAGCCTCAAAGTATTTTCTGCAAGGCTGTTCTTGTTATTCATCATCTTTAAATAACTGGTCAGAAATGTAACTGCCATTTTACAAACATCTGAGCAGCTACCATATATATCAGCCAGTTTGCCTGAACAGACAGCCTGTCTTTGAAGACTGTATAAAATAAGTATGTCAGACATGACACACAATGGCTCTATATTAATCTTTGGCAAAGCCTTTGGTTTTAAATATAACAAATATGCTGGCAAGATCCCCCATATATAGAGTAAGTTTTGCTATCTCAATTTCTGGACTGGTTAGTGTTGCTGATTCTGAGACGGGACAGCTCAGTACCACTTAAGATCAAGCTCCGTCCTAAATGGTCAGAACATCAGAGAAAAGGTGTGCGATTTCTGCTTCTCTTGGCAGTCCAGATGGCTAAAAGTAAATCGCATCTATCAGGATGTGTCACCTTAGCTTAACTTTCTCAACACTGACATAGAATGGAATCTGTTTTATCACAATCTAAAAACCCTGCCATTTCAGCAGCAGCACCCTCCTGCCCCCAAAACATCACATAGGCTACCTGACATCCAAAACAGCTTGGGCCCTGCCTACCTTTCAACTTTAGCCCCCACGTACTTACTTCTCCTTTGTTCAAACTCTCTGGTCAGACTTGTCTTAAATACTGTGCTGATAACCCACAGGAATTCCTCCCTGGTCTGTCCAAACTAAACTCAGCATCTCCTTGAAGACACAGCTCCCTCCTAAACCCCTCAGCAAATACTGAAGCACACAACTAGCTCCAAAGTGCTTTACCCTCATTAGACACTGAGACATTACTTACAATAAAATCAATTATAAAATGAGAAGTTCCCAAATAGGAACTTCAATTTGAAACACATACTGGGTTGATTTACTCTGCATTATGCTTGCCAATCACGTAACCTCCCCCACACTAGATCTCTATCTTGCTCTCCATCAGAAGACTCCACAGGAGGTTCAGTGAAACGATCATTTGCAAAATAAATGGGAAATGTTTCCAAATAGGTCTCGTCTCCCCAGGAACACTTTACCAATGAAGAGATCAGCCTTCATATGTTCTATAATACAGGTAATCACAATTAATTTTACCTGTCTTGCTTTTCTGCCACAGCAAGTCTATCAGCATCTGGGTCATTTGCTAAAACAATTCTGGCCTTGGTTTTGTCAGCCAAAGCAAAAGATAAAGTCTAAAGAAGAATATGAAAATAAAAGATTATTTAATCAAGAATCGAGCATATGGTAGTCTTTAAAAACATTCAGTTCCTTAAGAACTCAAGAGGTCTTTCCGCTCTTAGAAAGATAATACAGGACCAACCAAGCCCAGCTCCAGAAGTGAAATTTAGCAAACAAAAGCTACAGCTGGTCTTGGTTGGCCACATGGTATCTTCCTAAGTCAGAGGTCAGATAATGGGAGCATCGGTGTGTGAACCAAGCCTACCAGTGTGCCCGCTGTGCATGTGCCAGTAGGTGTGAGGTTGGACTGGTATTTCCAGGCATTGCCGTGTGATCAGCCTCACAAATAAAACAAAATAAACTGATTCTCTGAATACCACTGCTACCCCAACCTTTAAAAATGTTATAGGAACCATACTGTAAGCAACACTTCTTCATATCAGAGAAATGACAAGAAATAAAAATCATAACCTGATAAAATTTCACTCTATTACTGCTTCCTTTTGGCATTAAGAAGACACAGCAAATTAAATTAAATTAAATTAATTGAATTTGAAGCATCATTTAGAGCTCAGTTCTCATATCCTGATCCTGGGGTGTTTAATTTGAAAGATCCTTTAAGAAATGAATGACTAACAAATATACATATTTCCTTTTTTCTTTTGAGACAGAGTCTCGCTGTGTCACCCAGGCTGGAGTGCAGTGGTGCAATCTCAGCTCACTGAAACCTCCGTCTCCCAGGTTCAAACAATTCTAATGCCTCAGCCTCCCAAGTAGCTGGGATTACAGGCATGTACCACCACACCCAACTAATTTTTGTATTTTTAGCAGAGACGGAGTTTTGCCATGTTGGCCAGGCTATTCTCGAACACCTGACCTCAAGTGATCCGCCTGCCTTGGTCTCCCAAAGTGCTGGGATTACAGGCATGAGATGCTGCACCCAGCCATATATACATATTTCCACGCTGAAATTAGTTTTTCTTCAGCACAATGAAAACACATAAAATGTATTTTACTTGACAGTAATAGTTTTGAATATAAAAAAAAGCAGATTTCATAATTTAAAAAAAAATTAGGTTACCAAGACACCTTTCCCCTCTTCGGGATTCGGGTATTTCACCGTTGGAAACTCAGGATCCGGATCTTTCTGTTCAGGAACAGCCTCAGGAGGAACAAGGTCAAAAGCCTTGAAAGCTGACTGCACAAAGTTATGACCCACCCCATGGACAGAGGTGTGCACAAACTTCACCTTCGTCTCCCTGTTCACGCTCCTAGAATCAGACACACCGTGGAAAATGATAAAAGGTAGAAACAGGTCTCTCAAAACTGCAAGGCTTGCAAGAATGTACAAGACAACTGAGTTATCTTTCTAATTCCATTTCAAAAAAACAAAACGTATCTATTCTCTCCCAGATATATATATTCCCTCCCTCAACATACTCAAGTTTTAAATTCTACTCTGTAGTTATTTTCAGCAAATCTGATTATTTCAGGTTTTGTTTTATGTATCCCATCCAGAGTGAGATACAAAGAAGAACCTCAAGCTCATGTTCCTACACGAGACTCACTGCTGGCCTGACAGGTGCCCTGACAGTGCCAGAGCCAGCCCGGGACAGTTCCTTCCAGGGCTCCACACACCCATACATCCCCAAAGCGACAGATTCCCAAATGTCTTTTATCAGCTTCAGAAATGATTTTTTAAATGTCCTTTTTAACAAAATGTGTTGGGTTATCTCATAAATAAAGATATAAAAAATAAAACTTTTACCTTGGGAGGCCAAGGCGGGCAGATCACCCGAGGTCAGGAGTTCGAAACCAGCCTCACCAACATGGAGAAACCCCATCTCTACTAAACATACAAAATTAGCTGGGCATGGTGGCGCATGCCTGTAATCCCAGCTACTTGGGACACTGAGGCAGGAGAATCGCTTGAACCTGGGAGGCGGAGGTTGTAGTGAGCCGAGATCGTGCCGTTGCACTTCAGCCTGGGCAACAAGAGCGTAACTCCGTCTCAGGAAAAAAAATATAAAAAATAATAATAATAAAAAATAAAACTTTTTGTTTGCCAAGTAACAATCCTGTTTGATAACATGCCATGACTTAGGGACTTCATACAGACTAATAACAGATATCAAAATTAACAAGAGAAGTTACCGAAAAATAAAAGGCTTAAAAACTTCCAATGCTCTGATGACTGGAATCTTAGGTTACTATCTATTTCTTTTGGGAATGAATAAATGAACACGGTCTTATCTAAGAGAATGGTGGTTTAAAACAAGCATACCCTGAAAATAAAATGCATCTGGGAAAATAAATACGTAAGATTAGGGAGGAAAAATCTGGAAAAACAACTCTCTTGGATTTTAAAATACATAATAAACCTATAGTAATTAAACCAGCTTGGTACTAGATATAAAAAGGCAGATTAAAGGAACAGAATAGAGAATTCAGAAGTTAACCTAATTTGAAATGGGAAATGAACACAGAAGTAATAATGCTAAGTGGTTAACATGCTCTGGAGTCAGAGTCTGAATTTAAATCCTGGAGGTTGGCCATCTATAAGCCGTGTGACTGTTGGCTATTAACCACTCTTCCTTACAGTTTTCTCATCTATAACATGCATGATAATATACTATAATTTACTGGCATTACTCTGAGGATTAAAATGAAATTACATGTTGACCGGGCACAGTGGCTCACTCCTCTAATCCTAGCACTTTGGGAGGCCGAGGCTGGTGGATTGCTTGAGCTCAGGAATACAAGACCAGCCTGGGCAACATGGTGAAACCCCATATCTACAAAAAAAAATACAAAAAAATTAGGAGGGCATGGTGGCGCACAACTGTAGTCCCAGCTACTTGGAGGGCTGAGGCAGGAGCATTCCCTGAACCTGGGAGGTCAAGGCCGCAGTGAGCCAAGATCATGCCGCTGCACTCCAGCCTGGGTGACAATGTGAGATCCTGTCTCAAAAAAAAAAAAGAAAAAAAATTACATGTGAAGGGTCTCCAGCAACTATCTGATATACAATAAGCACTTGATTAACGTTAGAAATTGTTTCATAAAAGTGACCTTTCCAATTAGTCTAAAAAAAAAAAAAAAAAAAAAAAAGATTCTTCCACTGATGTTGGTACAACCGCAAACCTTTTAGAAAAAACCTATAATCTGCTTTCCTACTTCATGCCCCATATAAAATTAAAAATCACTAATGAAACAGAAGATTGAAATATTACAAAACACAAACATGAAAGTTCTACAGAAAGAACAAGCGAAATTTTTTGTTACTTTAATAATTTTGTTATACAGCGTGTCTTCCTAAGCATGATATAAAACACAGAAGCTATAAAATAAGAGTAATAAATATTATACAAATTTGTAAACAGTTCAGCAGAGTTTCAATAAAAAATTCCAAAGATAACAACAGAAAACATCTAAAAAACATATATTATATATATTTTTATATGTATATATTATATGTATATATTTATATTATAAACAAAGATGTTTATAAATATGAAAGGTGAACAAATACATAGAAATATATAGGTTAAAGAATACAAATAAAAGTGAGCTATTACTTTCAACTAGCAAATCAGGAAAAATGAGAAACTGGATCACAGCACAGGAGGAAATGTAGATATCATATGCTGTCACCATCTACTGCTGGTGGGAGCACAACTGGTATATTTTTGGTAGTCAATTTGCTAAGCACTATCAACTTTGCGAATGCATAGACAATTCTGATGCCAGAAAGTTACCTTACGGATATGCATGCGCACACACATGCACGTGCGCGCGCACACACACAGACACTCAAGCAACTGTTCACAAGGGGGGTTGACTCCTGAGCTACTGGGAGTGGAAAACCAGAAATGCTTCATTTTTCATGAAGTTAAATCAAAGGGGCAGAGGGAAAGTTCACAGATGTGTTTTGTCTGGACTACACACCATTGAAAAAAATGGTACAACAGGTAGGAATTAGGAGATTTCACACACAAAATGCAGGTTTCTGGTTTTTTTGGGAGGAGGAGAACTCAGATGATCTGGCAACTGGGACCTATATTTTCATGTGGGCAACACTCGGCTGGCATGGCTGCTCCCTTCAGGAGGGACTGGGCTTTCATACTCTGCACTGGAGTGGACACCATCAGCTGATCCAACAAATACAGTATCAAAGATATCTACAAGTTCAGTTTCTTTGAATCCGTGGTTTCTTGCTAGGGGGACAATCAGGAGGGGTGGGACCTACAGCATACTCAAGAAGACACTACTGTCACTCTGCTAGACCACTTCCTACCTGACGGTAAGGACTGAGTCTGTGTCACTGAGTTAAACACACCGGTGCAGCAGCCTTTAAGACAGAAAGTCGGGACTAATAGGGACTAACATAGGAAGGTGTCCGTGACAAATTAACTGGGGGGAAAAGGGCACAGAACAAACCACACACACATACTATATTCCCATTTATGGTTTTGAAGTATATTATACATATATATATATGCTTGCATATGCACAGAAAATTTTTGGAAAGATAGAAAAATACCAGTGTTTCCTATTCCAGACTTTCGAGCAAGTTTTTAAAACATACATATATATGTACACACACACACACACACTGACATGTATGAATATGTATGAATCACATACATATACGGAATCTACAACAGGTCAGCAAACTAAGGCCTATGGGCAAGCCACCACTTCTGTCTGCACTCCTTCACTGACGTTTCACCTATGACAGCTTTTGTACTAAAACAGCAGCAGAGTTGAGTAGCTGAGAAAGAGTCCATGTGGCCCTCAAAGCCAAAAATATTTACTATCTGTCCCTTTAAGAAAAGTTTGCCAAGGCCTGATCCACAGCCTCTAAAATCAGATGCGGCTAGGTGGGCATGGTGGCTTACACCTGGAATCCCAGCACTTTGGGAGGCCAAGGCCGGTGGATCACTTGAGGCCAGGAGTTCAAGACTAGCCTGGCCAACATGCCAATACCTTATCTCTATTAAAAATACAAAAAAACTAGCTGGGTGCAGTGGCTCACGCCTGTATTCCCAGCTATTTGGGAGGCTGAGGCACAAGAATCGCTTGAATCTAGAAGGCAGAGGTTGTAGTGAGCCAAGATCGTGCCACTGCACTACAGCCTGGGTGACAGAGTGAGACCCTGTCTTAAAATAAGTAAACAAAATAAAATAAAATCAGATGCAGCTGTAGTACATGAACCAATTAAAGAGAAAAACTTCATGAACACTGATAGAATTTGGCTGAATTACATAAACTTAACTCACTCAAGGCCAGTGAAGACATAATTTGTTTACCTGTGGAAACAGTACTTTTTAAGGTCTTCAAAGTAGTCATTATTGATGGAAGCACTCGGATTGTGAAGAAGTGGACTGCTATCAATTAAACAGTCGTCCCAAGCTTGAGGCCATGGTTCTAGGTTTTCTTCAATAGCTTGAGAAATCCCTTTATCATGAGGAGAGATGATCTGAGCTCCATTATCCCAATAGACCTAGAGAACCCAGGAACACATTCAGAAGGTTTACCGTTAATGGAAATAAGGCACCTATTACCTATGGTCCCAAAGAATACAGGTACAGGATTCCTACAGAAGGATGTACGTGTGGAGTAGAAAAAGGAAAATACCTTATAACCATTATCCTGCTTTGGATTGTGAGATGCAGTTATCATGATTCCAGCACAAAGTTTCAAGCGTGATACTGTGAAGGGCTGTAACATAGCAGGAAACAAGAATAAATAGTTTTTAACAAAAAGAAGCAGATATCCTTAAAATGTCTATTTTATACTGTTCATGCCAACTTGCTCCCTTTTAATAAATGTAATATATAAATAGCATAATATTTTTGAGCCACACCCCAGCAGTATGCAACTACCCTTAGAACTAACTATTTGCTCAAAATTCCAGGACGCATTTCCGAATAAGAAAGGTGAGTAATTTCCTCAGTGCCTTCTCATTCCATCTTCTACTTGATTAAGCTAGAAAATTATTCAAACACAACAATGTCTAAGCCTCCATTCCAATGCTTTCAAGGCTTCTACCTGAGACAGAAGTTTGTGGATTCAATTTACTACCTCCAACTGCTTCTCCCTCTTCTCCTCTTTCTCATTTGCTTTTAAGGAAAAGGTTGAGAAAAACACTGAGGGGCTGGGGGTGATGGCTCACACCTATAATCCCACCACTTTGAGAGGCCGAGACAGGTGGATCACTTGAGGTCAGGAGTTCAAGACCAGCCTGGCCAACATGGTGAAACCCTGTCTCCACCAAAAATACAAAAGAATTAGCCAGGCATGGTGGCAGGCACCTGTAATCTCAGTAACTTGAGAGGCTGAGGCAGGAGAATCACTTGAACCCGGGAGGCGGAGGTTGCAGTGAGCCAAGATCGTGTCACCGCACTCCAGCCCTAACTCTTTTTGAGACAAAAGTGAAACTCTGTCTCAGAAAAAAAAGTTGAGGGAATGCAGAACGCTCTTACACGTTGCTCATTTATCTCTCACTCCAGGGTTATTTATATTTCAACTTAACTCCCATCTCTATTACTTCCCAAAGTGGGAGGAGGGGCTGCATTATTCCCCCATTATGGCAAATGACATTGATTATACACAGGCAACCTGAGATTTAAATTGTCTGTCCCCTCCACCCTCCCACCAAGAATCACTGCAGTCACTCAACCCCCTGGAAGTTATGTCATATCTCTCAGGTGTCCTGGGCCAAAGACAAGAGGAGAACGACTCCTCAGTGTGGACAAAGGATCATGACACACTGGATCAATTCATGTCTGACATAAAATTAATAGCTATTAACGCTTAGTACAGAAGGTAATTAGGATGCTTGAATAGATGATAATTTTTCCATCAAACAATGAAACTTGAACTACATTTAGATGTGAATAGTGTGTGTACCAGGTTATTTACAGCCTAGGGGTGGCTACATCTACCTGTCAGTGCACTAGAGCCAGCAAACACAAAATGAGTTGGAATCTCCTTCTGTAGCGATACAGTCTCATTTCTACTAGATGCAAGTAACTGCATCCAAAGCACATTTTTCAAAACGTATTTTCAGCATCTGGCCCAGCTCTTAAAAGTTTTGTCTATGTCAAAGCAACAGCTGTCATAGTCCCTACTGTCTTTTTCTTTAGATTGTGCTACACAAAGGATTTGATAAAAGTCTTACTCAAACATGCCGAGCATGCTCTCTGTACTAGCCATGAATAGTATTTAGAATAAAACATTTGTATAAAACAGGGGTGTGTCAGCTTGTCAAAAATATTCATGACAAGATAGGGTTTGAGGTGAATTCAGATTTCGACCCAAGAAGTTTCTTAATTGTGATAGCTGAGAAAAAGAACTACAAATCAAATTTAAAAACGGAGAAAAGGCCAGGTGCGGTGACTCACGCCTGTAATACCAGCACTTTGGGAGGCCAAGGCGGGCGGATGACCTGAGGCCAGGAGTTCGAGACTAGTGTGGCCAATGTGGTGAAACCTCATTTCTACTAAAAATGCAAAAACTAGCTGGGCATGGTGGCAGGCGCCTGTAATCCCAGCTACTTGGGAGGCTGAGGTAGGAGAATTGCTTGAAACCAGGAGATGGAGGTTACAGTGAGCCAAGATTGCACCATCGCACTCCAGCCTGGGCAACAGGGCAAGACTCTGTCTCAAAAAAAATTTTTTTTTTTTTTTGCTAACTCACTCAAATATCCTTAGAATGCAAACAAAAGGAAAACTGCACTTTAAAAAAACCAATTCCAATGAATCAAAAGTTGAATACCAGAGAAATATTACCAGGATGTGGGAGAAACATTCCAGGAGAGAAAAGAAAATGCCTCGTATATGCCAAGGAGCTCCTCTGTCATTCAAACAGTCCAATCCCAATAGCCCTAAAGACTGTCAAATTGAGCCAAGTCCCATCCCTGATCATGTGACAGGAAATTATGAAAGGAAATGGCTACTTACCACAAAGGGGGTTGGCGTTATATCAGAAAAGAGGTACACAGGAATCCCCTGACTGATAAATGTGGTTGCAGCAAGTCGGGCAAACCTGCGAATGCAGAGTGACAGGGAAGAAAAGGAGAGTTGAGTGATCAGGACTGTGAGAGATGGAAAGAAGGGAATGAATGCTGAATGTTCTTTAGGGTGAATGCAGCAGCCAGATCAAGGATAGCATTTATTACAATCTTTACCCTGGCATGGGACAGTAAAGCTGAAGGACTCTCAGGAGTCATCTCATTTCACTCTTCTGTTTTACAGAAATGGCACTAAAGCCAAGAAAGGCCAGGCCCCTTTCCCTGGGTCTAACAGCCACTTAGTGGCGGAGCCAGGCTGCATCCCAGCCTTCAGCTCTCCATCTATCTCAGTAGTTCTCAGCCAGGGCAAGTCTGCACCTTCTCCTTACAGGCATCTGAAATGTCTGGAAACATTTTTGCATGTCACACTGGGGAATAGAGAAAGCTGCTATTGGCAGCTAGTAGGGAGAGGTCAGGGGTGCTGCTAAACACCTTACAATGTGCCCCACAACCACAAAAAAATCACCCAGCCACTGTGCAGTCACATGTCAACAGAGCAGAGGCTGAAAATCCCCGCCTAAGCCTATCACAATCCAGCGTACACCACACAGACTGGAAATTGATTAGAGATTGCTTTATTTGAAATATAAGACATCCTGGAGTATGCATGTGTGTATATATACACACACGCACACAAACACACACACACACACCCCCCCATACACTTATATACATCTTGGTTCCAATCAGCCTTTGGAAGAAAACTTAATTATTTGACATTTTTCTCAACTTCCACAGAAACTTGCTCAGGGCAAGACACAGAAATGGCATCAAATCTTCCTTCAAGCTGGTGTAAAATACATTACCACAAATAAATGAGCAATTTACTCAGAATGAACAACATTATACCATCCTTGTGGGTTAAACAATCAGATCATTCATCCTCTCCCCAAATACTTCTTGAGCACCAGCTTCATCGAACAGTATTCTGAAGGCTGCTTGGGGCACAAAGAGCAGATCTCCACTCTCTATGTTACAAACGTGTACAAAAAAATGCAATGCGTTCTCTGCATATACTTAACAGTTACTGCTTACGGTCCCCACTAGATATTTAAAATTGGAAGATTAAAGAATAAACATTTCTTTGGGCGAAATTCAGAAACTGCAATAGTTTCCAACTCCTTATGAAGATTCCATTCACTCATTATGAGTATAACACTTATGTTATGATCTCTAAATGTCTCACGCCTTGTAGGTAATAGAGAGCAGCCTTGAGTTCCACTCCATCCCATCCCATCAAACTCTGAGACTTGAACCATAAGCTTAAATCAGTAACATCACTCACTTTAAGGAAATGATAGGGCCCTAAGGCCAGGGCAAAAAAATCTGTACCTTCATTGATAATGTTAACATATCTCTGAAGGTTGTATCAACCAGAAGCAGGGCAGTCAGCCTAAAATGAAGAAATTTAAGAGGCTCAGCAGGCAGATTTAGCCACATATAAGCACCGTGCATGCTCTGAGCAAAGGATCTGACCTGCCCTGGGGCGGCAGAGGAACATGGTCATGATTTAGTTCTAACTGTACATCCACTAACTGTAAATGACAAGCTGATATGCTAGTTTATACCACATCATTATCTTGTGAATGTAGTTTATGTGCATCTATCCCCCAGAGCTATAACTTTTCTCTGCTTTACTGACAAAAACCACATTTTTGAGCTGCAAAGCTAAAGACTAAAAATCGTATGCCCCCGAGTTCAACCTGGGGCTGATGCCGCCTGGTGATTTTCTCTGGCTATGCACCCTTCCTCACGGTCACACGTTTGTCATCACGAGTGCTTCTGTCTTAGATTGGAAGCTCCTGATGGGCAAATATAGGACTCTATAAACTCATCCAGCTCTGTAAAGTTAATGAGACTTTTCATTAATATTCAGTATGTATAATGCTAAGATACTACTAATACTGATACTCTGGAATGATTAAAAATTCATCATAACAGAGGAAGCGTTCAAGTAAAAAAGAGGGTTATGTAACATGATTAAGGGCAGGGGTTGGTAACTACAGCCCATTTTTTAAATAAAGTTTTACTGGAACACTGCCATGCTCCTGTGTTTATGCATTGTCTATGGATGTTTCTCTGCTTCATGGGAGAATGAGTAGTGGTGATGGGAATCATGTGATACGCAATGTGTACGATATCCACTATTTGCCCTTTAGAGAAAAAGTTTGCTGACCCCTGGTACTAGCCTCCTTAGGTTTAAATTGCGACTCCTGCTTTCACATTATAATCTCAAATAAAGGGATAAAAGTGCATACCGTACAGGTTGCTGTGAGGATAGAATGAGTAAATACGTAAGTGTCTGGTTCATAATCAGCACTCAAATGATTGCTGTTATTACTGTTATCATTATCACCATCAGCATCATATGCCTACAGCTACATAACAGAGTCCCACTGGTTTGAGAATGTTTCAGAAATGCAGCTTGACGTGGACATTCAAGAGTGGGAAGGGGGTCATGAGGTTTATGAATAGCACGGTAAAAATTATGTATAAAGTTAATGGGTACAGCACACCAACATGGCACATGTATACATATGTAACAAACCTGCACATTGTGCACATGTACCCTAGAACTTAAAGTATAATAAAAAAATTTTTAAAATTAAAAAAAATTATGTATAACAAGGCAAATGAGAGGGAGAAATAATACTCCCAGTTTAAGAAACTTTTGTTTAGATAGGTATTACATTCTAAATTGTCTAGATAATTTGATTTCCTCAACCCAACGTAAAACCAGAATCTTTCAAAGTTGCCAAGAGAAGTTACCCATTGTTTTTATTGTTAAGCAATGAGGCTAATGAATATATTAAAGTCAAGTAATTGAGATGGTGATTAAAATAAAACTGCAAAATAAATTATAAAAGCATCATTTTGTAAAAATGTTTAAATACCTTCTGCTGCTACCCCCACTGGATGGATGGGCTCGGGCGTCAAAGCTGATCACGATGCCTTTCTGCTTTAAGTCACTGAACTGTTTTTCCAGGTATCTGCAAAATCCCTACAAATATGCCATAGATTTAAAAAGTATACGCTTTAACATATTTTTATATATACCATGTAGAAAAATTGGACAAAAATTAAGTTTTCTCAAATTTCATAGAACACTATAGCAGAGGGGGAAAAATTCACCTCAGTAAGGAAAGCAAACTCAACAATAAGAAAATAATAGCTTTGTTTATTATCTACGTGTTTCTGTATTAGGTACTGTGTTAGCCATTGATCACTTAGTAGCTGTTATCTCTAACCTCAGATCGACTTTGTTAGGAAAACTTTTTTTCTTTTCCCAGAGACAGGGTCTTGCTCTGTTGCCTAGGCTGGAGTTGCAATGGCACAATCAAAGTTCATTGCAACCTTGAATTCCTGGGCTTAAGCAATCCTCCCCGCTCCCCCAACTCAGCCTCCTCAGAAGCTAGGACCACAAGTGCATGCTACCAGGCCCAACTAAGTTTTAAAAATTTTTTGTAGAGACAGGGTCTTGCTACGTTGCCCAGGTTGGTCTTGAACTATTGTCAAATAATCCTCCTGCCTTCACCTCCCAAAATGCTGGGATTATAGGTGTGGGTCACTGCCCCTGACCAGAAATCCCATTTTACAGATGGTTAAAATAAGGCTCAGAGAGGCACAGTGACTTGTCCTGTTTCAGATATTCGAGTAGCAGAGCCTGGATTTGTACCCAGGGCTGGTGAGAGGTGCTTCAGTGCAGGGCCTAAAAGTACACACTCTAGAAGCACAATCTGTGAGTCTATACTCCACGCTGCCACCTACAAGCAAATGACAAGTTCCTTAATTTCTTGGTGCTTTAGTTTCCTCTTCTGTAAAACAGGAATAACAATATCTACCTCATAAGGAGCAAATGAATGAAAACATGCAAAGTGCTGAGAATTCAACACCAACTAAGTACTATATTAAGTGTTTGCTGTTGTAAGCATTATTTTTGTTGTTATTTTCCTTCAAAGCCATATAAAACAAAGAAAACTCTGGTAGACTGGGCAAAAATAATGATTCATTTTACATTATTTATTTCACTTTTGCTAAAGTCTTATTAAAATACATGTAACTCTTTTTCCTTTGAGATGGGGTCTCACTGTGTCTCCCATGCTGGAGTGTAGTGACATGATCACGGTTCACTGCAGCCTCAATCTCTCAGGCTCAAGTAATCCTCTCACCTCAGCCTCCTGACGTGCTGGGACTACAGGCACTTGCCACCACGCCTGGCTAATTTTTAAACAACAATTTATGTAGAGATGGAATCTTGCCATATTTTCCAGGCTGGTTTTGCCCAGGCTGGTTTCAATTTCGTGGGCTCAAACAATCCTCCTGCCTTGGCCTCCCAAAGTGCTAGGATTATAGGCATGAGCCACCATGCCCAACCCATTACTTTTATTTTGGGTAGGAGGGGATACATCACAGCCTTGTTGCCAGAGCAAAGCTAATTTAGAATGCCTTTAGCTTCTCCTTGACAAATACGTTGCACTGGGATTATCTTCTGAGGCTGAGTGATACAAGGAAATAAGGCCACATGTATTGGTTTCGTGGGTTCCCCAGAAGGTAGCCAGATGCCTGATACTCTAAGACTTACAACAGTGACAGTACCCCTCTTTCTGCTCAACCCTTGAGCTGTGGCCCCAATGCTCCATGGGGCAAAAAGCATTCACACCTCCAGATTCTCTAAAAATCTCAGAGGCCTGCTGAGGATGAGGACCTGAAAGAATGGCCAAGAGAAAACTGAATTCCTATTCTAGATGAAAGACTCAGTGGGGGGAAAAGGGAGGTTTTCAGAAATAAAATGTTATTATAAAACATTAGAAGCATGTTTATTTGTTTGACTTCAAAAAGTAGAACTAAGACCAATATGTAAATTCTACAGAAAGGCAGATTTTGGCTTAAAAGAATGAAACCATCTTTTAATGAGAATGGTCCAAAGATAGAATGGCCTCTTTCAGAGGACAGTGAGTTTCCCATCACTGGTATGCCATGGCTAAATTAAATAATCTAAGAACACAGAATCCAAAATAGAGCATAAACACAGCATAAATTAATTGGCAGGAGGAAATGATAACCTTTATCAATGAGGCAAACAATTCAAAAGTTTCCTCCAGTCTCTCTGTCCTGTTTCCTTTGACATATTTTTGAATCACATACATCTGCTTCTTAAACGAACCAGGCAAACTCTGGGGTACCTCAGAATGAGGCTCCACACCCAGAGACCAGCAGGAAGAGCACCTATGCCACCAAGGAAGTCTGACTAGTGAAAAATTGCCAATATATTTGTCTATCAGCATTCTGCCAGGGAACACTACCCAAGACGGGGTAGAAACCTGGGCTGTTTGTTCTGGGAATCCTCTTGCCTCTAATTTTGAATCCACTCCTAAGATTTTAAAGATATACCTGCTGCTCAGATAAAACTTTCTTAACTCTTCATTTCTCTGTCTCCTATTATAAGTATCCAAGAATAGGCTGAATGAGCACTTCAGAGTGGTGGGGTCATGGAGAAAATGATCCCAAGTGGTGTCTGGTTGAATTACATGACCTTTAGCATACTGATCATCTTCTTTACCACAGGGTTTACCCCTAGAGAAGACCAATTCTAGGAGAAAAATGGGTAAGATAGTCCTTAACGGGAATACATTTCATTACTCTCAGAAACTAGATGTAGAAAAATACAGGGGAAAAAGCTCTAGGTTAATCTACAATCCCTTAGAAATCCCTAACGATTATGCCCAATGGCAGGTGTAACCAACTGGATTGTCCAAAGATGGCCCCGGTAATATAAGCCATGCCACGTGTTCCTCTTACAATGTAACATTAATGCTCCTCCAATGAGAAGTGGGTATCTATGTGCCCTCTCCTTGAATATGAGACAGCCTTACTGACTCACTTTTAACAAACTGAATATGGTAGAAGTGACACTGTGCGACTTTCAAAGCTAGGTCATAAAAGTCAGCACAGCTTCCAACTGGTACATTCTCTCTCTCCCTCTATGGATACTCCATTGGAAGCCAACCACCATGTTACAAGGAAGTCCAGGCCACATGAAGGGGTTCCAGCCCCAGCTAAGATCCCAGCTAATAGCCAGTAATAATTTCAGATGTGTGAATGAAATTCTTCATCTGAGGCCTTCAAATGATTCCAGCCTCCAAACTGGACCAGATGGTACTGAATGGAGCAGAGACAAGCTGTCCCCACTGAGTTCTACCAAAATTGCAGATTTGTGATCAAAATAAATGTGGTTGTTGTTTTAAACCATTACGTTTTCAGTGATTTGTTATATAGCCCTAGTAACTGGCACAGAAGGCAACCTTATTCATCAGCACAGTTCCTATGTTATCCACAAACCGAATAGGATCCCCGAACTTACTCCATTCTAAGTCTTTCCTCCAGCATCTTAGGGAGCCCTATTGCTTAATAAGAATTTGTGACCAGGAGTTCCCACGGCAAATCTTTTTTTTTTTGTTTGTTTGTTTTTTTTTTTGAGATAGAGTTTTGCTCTGTTGCCCAGGCTGGAGTCCAGTGGCACGATGTCAGCTCACTACAACCTTGCCTTCCAGGTTCAAACAATCCCTCTGTCTCAGCCTCCCAAGTAGCTGGAATTACAGGTGCACACCACCACGCCTGGCTAATTTTTGTATTTTTGGTAGAGACAGGGTTTCACCATGTTGCTCAGGCTGGTCTTGAACTCCTAGGCTCAAGTGATCCGCCTGCCTCAGCCTCCCAAAGTGCTGGGATTATACACATGAGCCATCGTGCCTGGCCCCCATGGTAATTCCATATCCTTAGATAAGCTTTCCTTATTGGAGTTTTGTTACAACATGCCCAGCTCTGCCTTTTATGCTGGGATGTATATGTGAGGCACATGTAATCACTATTAGGCAATTTTTTCTAGCCTTTCTTTTCCCTGAATTAAAGTGATATTCATCATTAACAGGTCTAAGCTGAAGAAATACTGATAAGAATAATCTGTTCTATTTCATTTCCCTCATAAACAGTACTGCCAATACCCAGTGGAAGTGCTTCTGTTTTCTCAAATTATCTCTTTCCTAAAAGCTGGGTCTAGACTCTGACAAAAATATTCACAAGTTAAGGCAAGGAAACTCAGACTCAATCCAGACTATAAAACAAAGGAGAACAGGCTCTTGGTAATTCCAGCAGTTAGAAAAGCTTTTTAGCACTTGTAACCATGGCAAAAATAATAGAACCATAAAAGTTGTCAGTTTACTTGGTGCATTTATACGGGAAGGAAAGCTCCATGAGAGAATCTGTTTGCTTGAGTCACTCTCATATCCCCAGTGACTGGCACATAATAGGCACTCAATAAGTGTGCTGAATGAATGAATGAATGGCTATATGAGTCCTGATCATGTGCTACTTCGACCAACTTACTTTACGGAGTAAATGGTGGCGACTTCCTGTGTCTAGCCAAGCTGATAAGACATGTCCATAATTAGAACAAATTAGGTCTGTCAAATAGAAAATGAGCTAGGGGATACATTGAGTTACTAAGAATTATAAAAATGTGGTACCTGTGTAGTCTGGATGATGGTCAAGTCATTCATACGAGAAATTCCAGGTCCCATAGCAGCTCGAAGGCCAGCTGTCCCAAACTCCATTCGGGCCCCAAAACATTTTCCTAGTTCTTCTTTATTACCTTCTGCTATTAGTCGTTTCACTGCCTCCAAAGTTAAGAAATTCTGCAAAACAAAAATGTATAGATACAGCGAGATATATAAGTGAATGAAAAATCAGAAATGTAAAAAAACCCACAATTATTCTAACCCATAGAAAAAAAAAATATATATGTAGACCTTTCAATTTTCTGATGCTTTTGAAATCTGAAATATGAAGTCAGTTTGACATTATAATGTAAGTGTTCTTTTCTTTCCTGTCAAGGTAAGCACTTTTGGAGAAACAGAAGTAGAGGTTTTACCATGAGTCTAACCCCCAGAATGGAATCCCAGCACACTACTTGTCAACTCTAGGTGCTTGTGCAGATTATTTCAGTTCTCAAATTCTGTTTCCCCATTTGCAAAATGGGAATAATCTAGACCTCCCTTACTCGATTTTTAAGGTTTTAAGGTGGTTTACTTCAACTTAATGTAAAACATCTCTCTCTACCTGGCACTTAGTTGTGATTAAATGTTCATTTTTCTCCCTAATGCCCTCCAATTTTCCGGAGAGATTACACAATTTAAATCAAAACCTTACTTTTGTAATGTTTTATAATTCATACCAGGCATTCACATACCTGGTCAAGTTTGAATATTGTAACATCTCCAAGAAGCAGACAAACAACAGAAGCCTAATTTTATAGATGGGGAAGCCTCAGAGATTGAGTGACTTGCTTAAACTGCAAGATAAACGTTAATCTAGTGCCTTTTCTATAACATTAACTGCTTCAAATAGACGCTAACATGATTCATTTAAGTTCATCATACGTTGCCCTATTTTTTTTTGTATAGTAGTTGCAGAAAATGTTAAGGTTGGAGAAAAATAATGACAATCCCATTAATTTCATATGAGCCTTTTAAGTTATGAATTCAGGAAAACAACAGAGGAAGTACTTTATATTCCTGTTTTACAGTCATTATCCACTTAGATGAGCACTCATGCAGGACATGGCCATGTAATTAAACTTTGAAATACTATTGCAAATAAAACCTTGGCTTTCTGGAATTAAGCCCACATTTCCAGACTGTTTCAGATTCAATAGGAATCAAGTAAACCCCACCTTTTTTGGTGAAAAGCAGCAGACACTAATTACAGAACACAGTCTTACCTATCAGACTGTCAGCTGCCCCCAAAGAAGGGCTCAGATCGGGTTCATAAAAGAGGCTCATAAAAGAGGCTCCATAAATATTCGTGGAGTGAATCAGAAAACACGGACTTCACTGCCACACCCAATATCGAGTGATTCTCCCTTGTTCATAGTGTAGGTCTGGAAAATCTTAATTGGTCTTTGATATATATGAAAGACCAATTATATATATGGTCTTTGATATATATGATATATATGAAATTTGATATATATATGAAAGTAGCCTGAGAGAAACAAAGGAGATGGACAGATACGAATGAGAAGTCAAGAGGAGAGCAGGATCAAAATCAGCTCTGGCAGTGACCAAAACTGACAGCAGAGAAAAGAGCAGGGATGAAGGGCACAGTGGAAACACAGAGGGCACCTGCCAGAGTGCCTTGCCAATCGCGGTGGCGGGGGGGGTAGTCAGACTAGAGGGCTGCAGTACTTTTAGCTGGTGGGAGATTCACTGGAGAATGAACGGGCTTCTTCTAAGTTAGGTGCCAGTTTCAAAGCAAAAAAAGAAATTAACAGAGGATAGAACATGAGAAGTGGTTAAAAAAAAAAAAAAAAAAAGGACATCTCATTTCTATCCAGAGAGATACAATCTTTCTATACACAGATGCAACACTGTGTAGAAATTAGATTGCTTTCTTCTCCTTTTTCTTCTTAGGGAAAGTGCATTATGAACTCTGACTTCAAAACAATTCTGTACTCTACAAAGTGCAAGTTATCAGAAATGGAAACATTTTTCTTCCCTTGAGAATCACAAGGTTATCTTCCCAGGAAAAGAAAAACGCCCCCAAGGAGTTGCCAATAGCATCCTGGAAATGGGATTTGCTGACATTTTATCTGTAGGGGCCGGAGAATGGTAAATAAAGACAAAGACCTGACCCCTACTCACCTTGTAATCTGCTTTGTTCATTCAAGTATTTCAGTGACCTACTACGCGTCATGCACTATGCCTATGCCAGGCCCTACAAACCAAGGTAGTGAGAACAGAGAGGCCTGGCCACATAATCTATGGAGGTCCAGTGCACAATGAAAATGGGTGACCTCTTTTTTTTACCATTAAGATTTTCAAGACAGGACAGCAGGACATTAAAACAACAGTGGGCCCTTCTAGGAGCGGGAGTCCCGTGAGACTGCAGGGGTCTCTCGCCCCTGAAGTCAACCCTGGAGACAGACATTAAACAAACCTACAAACAAGTGTTTTTGGAGTTTTTTGTTTTTCCCATTTGTAGTAAGAGCTAGAAAGGAAAACAACAGACCGTTTAGAGTGAATATTAGGGAGAAATAATTTACACTTCGGAGCCAAGGAAGGACTCTCTACGTAAGCCACATTTAAGTTCAGGCACAAAATGAGTCACAACGGAAGAAACAAGTTGGGCAGAGGCGAGCAGCGAGGGGCATTCGGAGAAAACCGAACAGCAAGCAGGAGAACAGGTAGGAAGGGGGAGACGCAAGTTAGAGAGGAGAGAGGGAGTGATGTCCAGAGCTGGGTTCCTGATTCTAAGAAAAGGAATGAAGAGACAGAAAACCATGCTGTGTCCAAAGGGTTCCTCCTCGGCAGTCAAAGTTCTAACGGGTACTCCTGAAGCCAAGCCGGCCCACCCAGGAGGACCCTTGGTTTGTAACCAAGCCCTCGGGATGGGAGGACCGGACCACAACGCTGCTCAGCAGAGGTCTCAGCGGCCAAAGGAATAGGCGGGACGGAGCGATTGTGGGTCCATGGGGATGCACAGCAGAGCACGGACGACGAGCCAGCTGTCTGAGTGACAAGCGTGCTCCCTTCAGCTAGACAGCGTCCAGGGTCTGGCCGCGCTTAGACCACCCTGGCTCGCTCCTCTACTCCAAAATTGCAGTCTGGCCGGCCAGATGGCTGGTTTCGTCCGGGAACACGCTTTCCCGGCCTAACTCCGACCGTGCCACATGCCTGCCAGGCCGAAGGAAGCCTAGCAGCGGCCGCACCCTCCTCTTGAGTCTTCCCGGGAGAGAAGCGGGGTGCACGCGGCGGGAAGGCAGCTCAGGCAGAGCACGCCGCGCCGCGCCTGGGGAGGGCGGAGCACCCGGTCCCGCTCCGGGCGCTCCCCGCCTGCTGACGCCCCTCACCTTGTCCCAGCGCAGCCACTGGGCCGTCTCCCGGTCCAGCCGGGTGTTCTCACCGAGACCGCCGCCTTCTGGAGCCGCCATAGCTGAGCTTGTGCTGCCGCGACTGAGGGAAGTAGGCGGCAAGGTCACTCTTCCGGCCTGGCCCCAAGAGGTGGAGGCGGAGGCGGAGGCGGGGGCGGGGAGAGCCGCGGCGGAGCCAGCCGGTCCTGGGGAAAGTGACGCGCGCCGCGGCGGGCACGCCTCCTTGCCTTTTGTGGGTGTGCCACGGGGGGTGGGAGTGACCGAGGAGGAATTGCGCGGCTGGGGTGAGTTGCTGGCACGAGTGAAAGGCTTTGCTATCATCTCTGATGCATCCAGGTTACAGCCAGCCGTGAGTTCCTGCTGCGCGCCAGGTACATGTGAGATGCTGGGATACCAGGAAGTGCACCCAGATAGGGGCCTGAAGATTATGTAGAAATTCAGAGGGTCAAGAACAGCCAGAAAAAAATCTTGAAAAAGAAAAACAAAGTGGGAAGACCAGTGGAATATAAGATAGAGACCAGAAACAAAAATACACTTGTATGGACAATTTATTTCAGAGGCAGGGCTGCAGAGCACAGGAGGAAACTATTTTTAGTTAATGGTGATGGGTCAACGGGATATCCACGTAGTGAAAAGAAAAAAGAGAAATTGGCCCCCTACCTCTCGTCACACACAGCTCTGAACTGCAGATCAATTGTAGCTCTAAGTGTGAAAGGTAGCATGAAACTTATGGAAACTAACATAGGAGCACATCTTCCTGACGCTGGTATCACCAAGCCATAAAGAAGATGCATACCCATAAGCATAAAAAGGCACGTGCAGGAATATTTCTAGCAGCATTATTTGTAAAAGCCTCAAACTGGAAACAACCCAGATGACCATCGACAATACAATGGATAAATACTTGGTAGTATGTCCATACCAACTCATATAAATAAATCATGGCACATTGATGCAGCAGCGCAAGTGAACTACTGTTATACACAACATCATGAATGAATCTCACAAACACTGAGTGACGGACGGAGTTCAAAAACCCGCCTCCCAACCCCAAAATACTGGATCATTCATCTGTAGTCCCAGCTACTTGGTGATGGGGGAGCTGGAGGGAGTCCTGAGGAGGGAGGATCGCTTGAGCCTGGGAGGTCAAGGCTGCAGTAAGCTCTGATTATGCCACTGTTCTCCAGCCTGGGAGACAGAGGGAGACCTTGAAAAAAAAGAAACAAAAACAAAAAAACCGAAATATATAAAATTATAGGGAGAGGGAACAAATCAGTGATTTTCAAGAGCTGGGGGTGGGTGGAGGGGTTGACTACCAAGGGCACAACGGAATTTGAGGGAGTTGTGGAAATGTTCCGTATCTTGATTGAGTTTGGGGTTTACGTTTATCAAAACTCATAGAACTAGGATATAAAGGGTAAAGTTCACTGTATGTAAGTTACATCTTTTTTTCTTAAGTTTTAAGATTAAAAACTAAAAAGGAGGCAAAACTAATCTATGGATGTCAGGAGAGTGGTAGCTTTGGGAAGGAGGGAAAGCGCCTTCTGGGGTTCTGGGACTGTTCTGTTTCTTGACCTGGACGATGGTCAACAGGTGTGTTCACTTTGTAATATTCACTAAGCTGCAATCTTATGAGTTGTGCATTTTCTGTATGTTCTTCAATTTTTTAATTATTATTATTTTTTGAGACACAGCGTCGCTCTGTCACCCAGGCTGGAGTGCAGTGGTACGATCTCAGCTCACTGTAACCTCTGCCTCCTGGGTTCAAGAGATTCTCATGCCTTAGCCTCCTGAGCAGCTGGGATTACAGGGGCATGCCACCATGCCCCAGCTTATTTATTTATTTATTTATTTATTTATTTATTTATTTATTTGAGACAGAGTCTTGCTCTGTCACCCAGGCTGGAGTGCAATGGTGGGATCTCAGCTCACTGCAACCTCCATCTCCCGGGTCCAAGTGATTCTCCTGCTTCAGCCTCCCAAGTAGCTGGGATTATATGTGTGAGCCACCATGCCCAGCCTTTTTTTTTTTTTTTGTATTTTTAGTAAAGAACGGATTTCGCCATGTTGGTCAGGCTGATCATGATCTCCTGATCTCAAGTGATCTGCCCACTTTGGCCTTCCAAAGTGTTGGGATTACAGGGATGAGCCACTGCGCCCGGCTAGTATGTTCTTCAATTTTAAAAAGAAAAAATATATATCCAGGATCTGTGATATCTGTTTAGTGTCATGGGGGAGGCATATTAAACATGTAATCACAGCAGTTAATACATAATTACAAACTGATAAAATGCTGGAAGGAAAGCAGAGAGATGTCATGAGGATGCAGGCTAACAGAGGCCACCTCAGTCAGGAAGCTTGCCTGAGCACTGGAAGCTTAAGAGAGATGTGAAGGAAGGATGTAGTTAATGTGAGAGTATGGTCCTTCCCCTGACTGCAAAGCCTGAGAGACTGGAGCACAGAGAAGAAGAGGAGGACAGGCTGCCTCAGTTTCCCCAAATGTTAGGTGGTCTGCAGGTCCACCACACTCAGGCTTTCTCTTTTCTCTGTACCAGATAAGTCTTCTTCTCAGTCATGCTCTGGAAAAAAATTGCAGGACATGGAGAATCAGAGACCCAGGCAGATCTCACTCTGTGCAGCCTTCAGCCTTCTGCCAAGGTAGGAGCGGGGGCTGGTGGGTCTCTAAATATCCAGCAGTTCTGGGCCTCAGAGTTCATATCTGTCCTTCTGTGATAGGGATGGTTGCAGCTGAGTCTCTACTATGGTTCAAAACATGTGGGGAGGCCGGGCACAGTGACTCAAGCCTGTAATCCCAGCACTTTGGGAGGCTGAGGCGGGCGGATCACCTGAGGTTAGGAGTTCGAGACCAGCCTGGCCAACATGGTGAAACCCCGTCTCTACTACAAATACAAAAATTAGCCGGGCGTGGTGGCAGGCACCTGTAATCCCAGCTACTCAGGAGGCTAAGGCAGGAGAATCGCTTGAACCCAGGAGGCAGAGGTTGCGGTGAGCTGAGATCATGCCATTGCACTCCAGCCTGGGGGACTAGAGTGAGACTCCGTCTCAAAAAAAAAAAAGAAAAACAACAACAAAAAAACATGTGGGGAGTGGTGTCTAAGGAAGTTATTTTGGTACCTTTTTTTTTTTTTGAGATGGAGTCTCATTCTGTCACCCAGGCTGGAGTGCAATGGCATGGTCTTGGCTCACTGCAACCTCTGCCTCCTGGGTTCAAGTGATTCTCCCACCTCAGCCTCCCTAGTAGCTGGGACTACCGGCGTGCGCCACCACATCCAGCTAATTTTTGTGTTTTTAGTAGAGATGGGGTTTCACTATGTTGGCCAGGCTGGTCTTGGAACTCCTGACCTCGTGATCTACCCACCTTGGCCTCCCAAAGTGCTGGGATTACAGGCGTGAGCCACCGCGCCCAGCCAGGCACCTTTTATTATTGTTAGAAACTGTGGGCCCAGGGTGATATCCAATCAGAACTATTTTAACTTCATTTGAGACACCAAGGAGAGATTTTTCAATATTCCTTTATAGAAACAAAGAAAGAAAGCAAGTGTAGTTTCCAAGTAGAGAGGAGCTTTTAGCTAGTAAGTTGCCAAATGGTAAATAAATTCTTTTCACTTAACGGAGAAGGGCACCAAGATTTTAGTTACTGCGTTGGAAAACAATGCACGCAGCCACACTCTGTTCCTCCCATTTGCTTCTCATGTGAAGCAGACGGTTGTGTCAGGGACTTTTCTGGGGTCGCCTGCTGACGTTGGAGGTTCTGACAGTGACACTGCAGAGACCTGAAGCTGATAATTTCTTACATATGACCCCGCAGTTATCATTTTATGTCTGTGGAAACCCACGTCGAATAGGAGATTGAAGAAGGGTTCTCAGGGAATAAGTCAGACCTTCTTGTTTTGTAAACGAGGAAATGGAGACACTCAAAATTTAAGAGCCTTTCTCCAAGACATACGGCTGGTTAATGACAGAGCCAGGATTGTCACTCTGGGTCTCCTGATATCCCAGTCAAACGTTCAGTCCTGTTTCACTCAGTGAGTCCTGTTTCACTCAGCCCATCTCTACACACATCCATTTCAAAGGAAGTTTCCATGAACTCTGGCAACCTGTTTCCATGTGATAATAGCCTGCTCTTGATGAAAACCAAATCATAACCATGTTTGATATCGATGATGCTAGGCGATGCTTAAAATAACTTCATTTGTTTGTTCATGCTGTCTTGCTGCCTGGGAACGCTTTCCCATGAGTGTCCCAATTTCTTTGGAAGTCTTCCCAATGTCCTCAAATACCTGGTCAGCAAGTCTATCAGTCCCTTGGTATCCAGTCCAGAAAAAGTTCTTCCAAAACTTTTTATTATGGAAAGTTTTAATTATTTACGAAATCGATCCTTATGTAACTACCACACAGCTCAACAATGATCAATTCATGGCCGATCTTGTTTCATCTACCCACTTCCCCTTCCTGTGTTAGTTGGAGGAAGATGCCAGAAATCATTTCACTTATACATATTTTGGCATGTAGCTCTGAAACATAAGGACTTTTGAAAATAACCGCAAAACCATTATCTCACCTAAAATTTTACCAATTAAAGTAGTAATTTTTAAATACCATCAAATGTCCCTTTAATGTTTAAATTTCCACATATCTATTAATTTATATTAATTATAATTTTAACTTAAATCTTAATTTTATAATTTTTTTGCAGTTTGCTTGAATCAGGAGCCAGATAATCTTCCCATGGCTTCATATGTCTTTGAGGTCTTTTTTATTTTACAGATTATGCCTCAATTTCCTTGCAGTTTATTTGTTGAAGAAACTAGGTTGTCTGTCCTATAGGGTTTCCCAGTCTGTATTTTCCTGATTGCATCTCTGGTGTTTTCTTTTTTTTTTTTCCTTTGAGACAGAGTCTTGCTCTGTTGCCCAGGCTGGAGTGCAGTGGTGCGATCTCAGCTCACTGCAACCTCTGCCTCCTGGGTTCAAGCACTTTTCCTGCCTCAGCTTCCCGAGTAGCTGGGATTACAGGTGCACACCACCATGGCCGGCTAATTTTTTCGGTATGTTTTTAGTAGAGATGGGGTTTCACCATGTTGGTCAGGCTGATCTCAAACTCCTGACCTCAAGTGATCCACCCACTTCGGCCTCTCAAAGTGCTGGGATTACAGGTGTGAGCCACCGCGCCCAGCCAATCTCTGGTGTTCTTTAGCGTGTTCCACTCCCTTCTGTCTTTCCTGTAAGCTCATTTTATTATCATTTTCCCTTTATGGTCTCTCCTTCACTGGACTGACTTCCTGGAGGACAGAAATGGTATCTTACTTATCTTTACCTACCTAGAGCCATGCTGTTTTCTGGGCTGATCCTTGAACATGTCAAGCAAGTTCTGGTCTAAGGCCTGTATCTGCATTGCCCTCCCCCAGATATTCCCACATTTAATTCAGGCTTCTCCTCAAATATTAGCTCGTCAGAAAGATTTCTCTTCTGTAAAATGCTGGTAAATGTTTAACAACTGGCTCCCTGGGATAAAAAGCCCTGACCTATAGTATTTGCCAATTTCCATAGTGTAAATACATCCATCATGGTCGATTTAAAACTACAATGTGATATCACTGAACACAGAGTTGGGAAGAGATTGGAGCAGCACACCATTATATAATATTTCCAATACACAGGTATCATAGATGTAAATAACTTAAAGGACATAGATCATGATAATAGTAATCTACATAGAAGATGCTGAGTTTGAGTATTTATTAGCTTTGTTTTTAATATAATATGTTGACTTTGAAATTTATATAATTTAATTTTCAGTAATGGCAGTATTCGATTGTTCTCACACTGCTGTAAAGAAATACCTGAGGCTGGGTAATTTATGATGAAAAGTGGCTCACGTCCCACGGCCTCTGAAGGAAGCATGATGCTAGCACCTGCTCAGCTTCTGGGGAGGCCTCAGGAAACTTACAATGGCGGAAGGTGAAGAGGGAGCCGGCACTTCACAAGGGCTGAGCAGGAGGAAGAGAGAGAGCAGGGAAGTGCCACACACTTTTAAACAACCAGATCTCCTGAGAACACACTCGCTGTTGTGAGGACAGTACCAAGGGGGAAATCTACCCCCCTCACCCATGATCCAATCCCCTCCCATCAGGCCTCACCTCCAACATTGGGGATTACAATTTGACACGAGATTTGGGCGGGGACACAGATCCAAACCCCACTAATGTCTGTGTTTAACGTCTGCTCTCACAATTACAATTCCTAAAAATTGACGAGTGTGCTCTCATGAATCAGGATGAGCTGTCGCCAATATACCATTGACTCTCTTGTTCACTGTACCTCACATGGGATCTTCACCACTCTCTTCTCCTACTTTGTTTTTCTTCAGTTTATCACTCCCTGCCATGCTGTTATAAATTTGATTTAAAAAATATTGACTGTCTTTTCTGCTGTTTTTTCCCTAACTCAGCCTTCAGCACCTAGAACAGTGCTTGGTTTGTAGCAGATGTTCAGTAAGTATTTGTTGAAGAATGAATCACTGGGTCCCTTATGCTTATAAAGAAAAAATAAACACAGAAAATAATAATAATATAAGACACAGGTATGAAACCTACACAAACCTTTTCTCTAAAACAAGTGAACCTTTCTGAATTTAACGAAGAAAAATGTATCATCACCATTATCTCAGTGTTCTAATTTGAAGGCTGATGAGAAAATGAGTAAATAATGTACCAGGAGACTTTATCGGTGTACTCATTACTGGCCATAAACTCAAAGTACACCAACAGCAAATCTTGTTGGCAGATCATCTGGAGTTTAATGATCTTTCTCAGTGAAAATTTAAAATATCTATTATTTACGCCTATTTTCTTTTTCTTTTTCCTTTTTTTTTTTTGAGATGGAGTCTTGCTCTGTCACCCAGGCTGGAGTGCAGTGGTGCGATTTCCGCTCACTGCAGCCTCTGCCTCCTGGGTTCCAGCGATTCTCCTGCCTCAGCCTCCATGGTAGCTGGGATTACAGGCACATGCCACCATGCCCGGCTAATTTTTGTATTTTTAGTAGAAACGAGGTTTCACCATGTTGGCCAGGCTTGTCTCGAATTCCTGACCTCAGGTGATCCGCCCACCTCGGCCTCCCACAGTGCTGGGTTTACAGGCATGAGCCACCACGCCGGGCCTATTAATGCCTATTTTCCTTAAATTCATAAAATTGTCTGATTTTTTCTTATTACTAATTGTAATTATTCTTTGCACTTAAACTACCACTAGGCCTTCTGATATTAAAAGTTTGACACCAGGGCTGGTCTGTGATCCTTGACTCCGCCTTCCTCTTCTCTTTTTCCTCCTGCCAGTGTCTGCTTATCCAGCACAACCCACCACCTCTCCCTAGCTCTCAGGGCAGGAGTCATTCATTCTGATTAGGGGGTTGATGTTCAGTTAAGCATCATTGTGTCCTTTTGCCTGGGGCATTTGAGTGGTTAACCAGGCATGAAGTTGCTGGTGAACATAGAGAAGCACTGTCACTGAATTGCTGTGTGCTTTAGTTTCTGCCTTGGTCAGAGAGATACCCCAACCACGTCCTCAGAATGTGCGAGGATAAAGCCGTGTAAGAGATTTGTGTTTGAAAACTTCAGCACCCTCTAAAGTGCTAGCATACTCATTCCAGCTTGGGACTGAGCCTGACACCTTTTTTTTTTTTTTTTAACACCTCTGCAAAGAGTTAAATTTAAGAGACTTCGCAGGAAGGGAAAGTTGGATTTTGTTTTGTTTTGTTTCCTGAGCACCACATAATTCCTGATGTTTCTGAAATATCCCTGGTTTGGAAACTGAATATTTAGCCTGTCTGGGCAGCCACTGTATAAATTGCCGTGCTCCAGATGAAGCTGTCTGATCCATTGTGTTGTTCTTTTTCATCAAAATTACCTTGATCTACCACCTTCTCACCTCTGTCGTTTCTAATTGTGCCTGCATTCATATGGAATTTAGTCTGTATTTCCTGAAGTGAACAGTATTACATAGGAGACCTAGGTGTACTCTTAAAAGAAATACTGGCCTCAAACAAACTTATGTGTCAAAGATAACCCACAAGTCATAATTTAAGGTGGATCATACAGCCTTAAATTCTTAAAGGACCATTGTGTTTGATACGGTTTGAGTCTATGTCCCTGCCCAAATCTCATGTCAAATTGTAATCCCCTGTGTTGGAGTTGAAGCCTGGTTGGAGGTGATTGGATCATGGGGGTGGATTTCCCCTTTGGTGCTATTCTCATTATAGTGAGTGAGTTATCAAAAGATCTGACTATTTAAAAGTATGTAGCACCGCTCCTGTCTCTCTTCTTCCTGCTGTGGTCACTTGAACACATGCCGCCTTCCTCTTCGCCTTCCTCTTTACCTTCTGCCATGGTTGTAAGTTTCCTGTGGCCTCCCCAGACATGCTTCCTGTAGAGCCTGTGGAACTGTGAGCCAGTTAAACCGTTTTTCTTCATAAATTAATTACTTGGTCTCAGGTATTTCTTTACAGCAGTGTGATAATGTACAAATACAGTGTTTAAGTCAAGAAAAAAGAATTTTAAACCTGTAGACTTTCCCATACTAACTGCTATTCAACTTTTTTCTAATCCCATTTTCTTTCAGTGATTAAGTACTCAATATGTCTCTCTCTCTCTCTGTGTGTGTGTGTGTGTGTGTGTGTGTGTGGTATGACGGTTTCAGATGACTCAGACATCCTTCCTGTAAGAGGATTGTACATCCACCCTTTGTCCTTTGTAAGGGACAATCAGGGTTCTTAGTCCCCTCTTAATGTTAAGAAAACCAATTGTTTTTCAACAAACTTCAGACATGATGTACATAAAATAAGTTTAAAGTTTTTACCATTACAGTTTTCATATTTTGCTTTACAAAATGTCCTCTGACTAGCACAAAGATAAAGACTTCTGCAGAAAGCAGAAAATTCTTGAGTACTGGTTATTATCACATTTTAAAAAATAGTGTCATCATTTGGCTTGATAAGATCCTATTAAAATGTAGTTTGACAAATATAATTTGCTATAGACAGGCTCATTTTGAAATTAAAGGTTTGGGTAATTATATAGTTGGACATCTAAATAATTAAAGATTTTCAATAAGTTTAGTCATTCCTGTATGTCAAATATCCCATTCCATATCTTTATGTCTTAATGCTCGGTTAACATTTTTATGTATGTGTCTTAGTTCATTCAGGCAGCTATAACAAAATATCATAAACTAGAGTAGCTTATAAACAACAAAAATTTATTTCTCACAGTTCTGGAGGCTGGGAAGTCCAAAATCAAAGTGCCAGCTGATTCACTGTCTGCTGAGGGCCACCTTCTCACTGTGTCCTCAAATGGTGGAGGAGTGAGGGGACTCTCTTTGACGTCTTATATAAGGGCACTAATTCCATCCGTGCGGGCTCTACTCCCATGACCCAATCACCTCCCAAAGGCCCCACTTCTAATATCATCATCTTGGTGGTTAGGATTTCAACATATGAATTTGGGAGGACACAAGCATTCAGTCCATAGCAATGTGTATTAGTTTTTAGTTTTGGTAATGGAGAAAAAAATTCCATGTTCAATCATAAAAATACCCTTTGAAAAGTTTTTCACAAAAATTTGCCAAAACATTGAATGGTTAATTTTATGTAACATTAATGGTATGTCTAACACACAGATGAAAGAGATATTACAATGAACAAGAAAAGTAGAATTTTTTAAAAGGCTCAGAAAAGTAAATTAACAACCCCAAATCACAGAATCAATCTGATGAATAAACATTAAATATTAGTTTTATTAATGGTAAAACCTGGATTGAGGCTTCACGTCAAAAGTAGCAAGTTGTCCACATACATTAACTTCCACCTCTTCTAAAACTACAGTAAAATGGAAATAAAGGGATATATTTGGAAGACATAAATCCACAAGGACAAAGAGAATGAGAAGAGGTGGGAAACCACAGCAAATTGTGGAGGGTGGAAAGTAGTTGGAAGAGTGGGGACTGTCATGGCAGCCTCGAGAGAGCTGAATCCCACACTGGCTGTAGGAAAGCCAAGAGCAACTAGTTCCAAGGTAGACTCCCTCTACCACACACTGATTCAGGAATTGGTAGACCCAGATACTTCTGCAAGTTAAGGTGAAGGTGTCTAAGACCAGAAAGATTGACTGGAAATCTGTTTAAGAAGCAGTTAGATCTCTAGACTCCTTATACCCCATGTCGATGGTGATTGCCCCTTTACTACACACATCAGCAGAAGGCTGGAGATTTATTATCTAGCATTTATGCTGAGGATTTCTTGACTGAGGAACCCTAGATATGGATTACATTCAGGACACCAAAGTGAAGATAGGAGGAATAAATAAAAATTGATATACTATGAATATTGATACCACCCCATGCTTCTTGTTGATCTATTTTCCTGGAATGCTGGTAGAACCTTATGAGATTGTAACAAGCCCAAAAAGAAAGAACAAGAACTACTGATGTTGACAGTTCCCCAGTGAAATGCTCAGCCAAGTCACCCATATATCTGATATAGCATGCAGAACTTCTAATCAACTTTTTGTCCCCTACTGTTAAATATGAGATGACAGCCAAGAACCACCACATTTTGAGCACACCCTCCAATATGAAAGACAAAGGCCAAAATAAACAAACCACAAGAAGACAATAATCTATATGAAAAAGAGGTTATGCATGGAAAAGAGAATGTGAAAAAACAAAAAATATGTTAAGAAAGATGAAAAAAATTGTGCTTTTCTTATAATTAAATGTGAGATTATATGTATATAAGAATATTATTATCTTATAATTAAAAATGAGAGAATATTTAGGGAATAGAAAATAGTTCATGAAAATTAAAAACATAATAGTAAAAATGAAAAATTCCAAAGAATGCTTAGAAGAAAAAGTGCAAGAAGTCTTCCTAGAACAAAAAATAAAAATAAAAAAAAAGAGAAAAGGGTTTTTTGTTGTTGTTGTTTGTTTTCTTTCTTTCTTTTTTTTTTTTTTTTTTGACAGGATCTTGCTCTGTTGCCCAGGCTGGAGTGCAATGGCATAAACACAGCTCACTGCAGCCTCAACCTCTTGACCTCAAGCAATCTTCCCTCTTCAGCCTCCTGAGTAGCTGGGAGCACAGCCATTTGCCACTAGGCTCAGCTAATTTTTAAAAATTCTTTTGTAGAGATGGGGGTCCCACCATCTTGCCTAGGCTGGTCTCAAACTCCTGGGCTCAAGCAATCCTCCTGCTCCAGTCTCCTGAAGTGCTGGGATTACAGGCATGAGCCACCACACCCAGCCTAAAAAAATGTTTTATAAATGAGAAATCAAAGGAGTAATTTCGGAATTACAGGAAAGGAGAGCAGAGAAAATGGAGGGAGAGAATCATCAAGGAAATAATTCAAGAAAAATTCCCAGAGGTAAATTTCCACATTAAAAGGGTCCTCTGAGTACCCGATGAAATATGTTTAAGACCCACATTGAGACACGTGATAATGAAATTTCAAAACATTCTTGCCAAATGAGGGAGTGAACCCAAGAAGATGACATGGGATCTGAGAAACAGGTGATTCATAAGAGAAAAATGAAAAGTATCTCTAGGACCATGTTACAGGAAGACAGTGAAATGACCTCTGTGCAGCTGACCTATCAGTTAATCCCAATGGAGCAGGTCAGAAAGCACCAGGAGAGACAGTTTCAAAAAGTCCAAAATGGTAGAACACCTGATGGATTTGAAAGCACTGAGAGGAGATTGGCTCAACTGGAGGAAAAGTTGGGAATAAATTAGCATTAGGTATTAGAAATTTAGGCACCCTTTTAAAAAGGCAATTATATAAGTTCTAGAGAAATAAATTGTCGGGAAAGGAAAATAAGTAATATATGATTTTTTGATTTAGCTGCCAACAGTGTTTCCATTTTACACAGCCATAAAATAGAAACACTGAATATCGATCTAACCAAACTTACAACATAGTGGGAGGGTGGAGACATTGGGAGGAGTGTTTGTGTGTGTGTCTAGACGTACTTTTTAAAATGTAAAATCAGGCCTGGCACTGTGATTCACACCTATAACCCCAACACTTTGGGAGACCGAGGTTGGGGGAATGCTTTGAGCCCAGGAGTTTGGGACCAGCCTGGGCAAGACAGGAAGACCCCATCTCTACAAAATGTTTTTGTTTGTTTGTTTTTGAGATGGAGTTTCGCTCTTGTTTTCCAGGCTGGAGCATAATGGCACGATCTCGGCTCACTACAACCTTCATCTTCCGGGTTCAAGCGATTCTCCTGCCTCAGCCTCCCTCGTAGCTGGGATTACAGGCATGCACCACCACACCTGGCTAATTTTGTATTTTTAGTAGAGACGGTGTTGGTCAGGCTGGTCTTGAACTCCCTACCTCAGGTGATCCACCCACCTCGGCCTCCCAAAGTGCTGGGATTACAAGCGTGAGCCACCACGCCCTGCCAAAAATTAAAAAAAAAAAAGAAAATTAGCTGGGCTTCTGGTCCCCTCTACTTGGGAGGCTGAGGTGAGAGGATTACTTAAACCTGGAAGGTTAAGGCTGCAGTAAGGCATGATTGTGCCACTGCACTCCAGCCTGTGTGATAGAGTGAGACCCCGTCTCAAAAAATAAAAATAAAGAGTAAAATCATCTCCTACAGTGGGAAATAAATAATGTTTAAAAGTAAAAAATAAATAAATAAAAATATCTAAGGCATATCTATATAAGAATGTTCTTCAGAACCATTGAGGGAAATACAAAAGAATTGGTTGAAAAGAATGAAATGTAGTTGCATTATTGGAAATGGCAAAGTTGTAGAGGCTGCCATTTTTCTTAACAAGCCTTTTAGAATTATGTAACTCTTTAAATTATGGACATGTATAACTTTCATTTATAAATATAAAACAAAAAAAAAAAATCCGTTTTGAAGAAGAGGCTGTGAGGTGAAATCAAATGGGCTGCACATTAATTTGGCCCAGTTGGTCTTTATTCAAGAATTGAGGTCTGGGGCACCCCAAACTTTAGAGGTGCCTGAGAAGGCACAGCCAGAACTGTAGGAGAAAAACAGAGAGTGTGGTGTCTTGGAAGCCAAGTGGGTCAAGTGTTTCAAGGACCAATTATCAGCTTTCTCAAATGCTTCCAAGAAGAAAGTAAGAAAGTTCAGAAATCGGCCGGGCACGTGGCTCGCGCCTGTAATCCCAGCACTTTGGGAGGTTGGGATCGCGCCACTGCACTTCAGCCTGGAGACAGAGCGAGACTCCGTCTCAAAAAAAAAAAAAAAAAAAAAAAGAAAGTTCAGAAATTACCATGTGAATCAAGAATACACAAATCCCAGGTATTTGCTTGAGATTTCCAGCCCACAGAAAAAAAGCCGTTGGCTTCCTAGTTCAAAATAACCTGGGGACCTTAAAAAACAGACAAAGAACCATCTCTCCAACCCCGATCTCTCTGTTTCTGTCTCTTTCTGTCTCTCAAAGCCTGAGTTATGGTTAGACCTTTGGACTTTATGGGGTACAGCTTAGGCGTTTGTCAAGATGTTCTGTTCTGATTCTGGTGGTCAGCAAGGCTTGGGGACACTGGCTTGGCTAGATAAAGTGGAGAACAGGAGCTGATAGCTGTGCAGTGAACACACCTACAGATCCTTTATATATTCAAACTGCAGTTACTTTACCCTTATCAATAATCCACATATCTGAGGTTTTTGTTAATATTCACCTCATATATAGCATGTTTTTAGCATCATATTTTAAAATATCCATTTTACATTAAAGAAAGTGAATGGACTATACTCTTTGTAAGGGATTTTTCTCCTGGAGTTTTATGTTATGACACATGATACCTATTCTCATACATAACCACATTGTCATTCGGATATTAAAGACTTCCTTTTGGATGAAAGTGTTAGACTTTGAGAGAGACAGGCAAGCTGTAATTTCACAGGCTTTTATAAAAGAACAACTTATACAGGCACCAAATAGCTCATAATTCAGTTATTAATTCTACAGTCATCTTTTAACCATAAAGGCTTTCTGGAACAGTAATAATAAAAAGCAATTTTTCTTGTACTAATGACTATTCACTTGTATTATTCAGTATAATAGTATTCTTTTCTCTGAAAATTTTTAACTATTAAAAACATCTCTTTTTTATTGCAGTAAAATATGTTACATTAAATTTACCATTTTAACCTTTTTTTAAAAAATGTACAGTTCTGTGGCATTCAATACATTCACATTGTTGTGCAATCAGTACCCATCCATCTCTAGAACTAAAACATATCTTTGGTTTACATTGTAAATATTTAAAACTAATTGTTTTATATGAGTAATGTCCGTTGAAAATTAAGTATTGGCCAAGCTAATAAAAACTAATATAAATATTATATTAGTTTTTATAATAAATATTATATTAGTTTTTATATTTATATAAAAACTAATATAAATAGAGAATACTAAGAAAACAGTTTATGAGTATCTTGGAATATCTCATTTTCCTCTTTTACTGTATTAGTTTTCTAGATAACAAATTATCTTAGAGCTTTGCAGGTTAAAACAACAAATATTTTACATTCTTTTTATCATATTAAGCCTTTGACATCTTTTGAGTATTTTACATTACCATTGTCAATTCAGACTAGCCTCCTTTCAAGAGCTTGATAACTGCCATGTGGCTAGTAGTTACCATTGTGGACACCACAATTCTATGTACTGCGGTTACTGGTAAGTTTTAGTAATCTGTTTCTATCTCTAGCTCTGTCTCTGTTCCTAGCTAGATCTATGTAAACATCAATTTAGTACATTTGTATTACTAAATCTTTAATAAATGTTGGATTCTACATGGAAATTAATTAAGAGAACTACCAGATTTATACGAACAACCGGCAACACACAGGCTGCAGCAGCCCACACATTCATCTCTAGGGTAAGCTGTAAGAGTTCAGAATTAGTAGAGAGCGCTCTGGGCTTAGTTCACCTCTCCAAGCCCTGTGGTATTAGTATTCCTGCATTAAAATAGCAGATTCACAATAAACAATAATGAAACCACTACTGTAAAGAGAAGAAACAAACTGCAGGTTACTTCCTTTCCTTCATTCTCCATGATCACTTCGAGTTTTTATGTGTGTTTACATGTTAAAACAATGAAACATAGAAGCTATGAGGTGTAATATTTTTCTTTGGTAAAATGCAAATTTGAGTTGTTATGTGAATCATTTTAGTGTGTTTGAATAAATGCCTTTATAATGGAATCATATTCATCTTTTTTATTGATAATGGTTTTTAAACTATAAAATCAAGAAAACAAATATAACTATTACATGATACTTATAGAAAATATTTTTGGCATATGAAAGAGCAAAGATTTAAAAAAAAACACACATTCTAGGTGCCAGATACATTGGGTTTTCCACTGCCATAAGCCTAACCTCTTTTAAATACTACCCTTCTCTCAAGCTCTTTTTTTTTTTTGAGATGGAGTTTCACTCTTGTCACCCAAGTTGGAGTGCAATGGTGCGATCTCAGCTCACTGCAACCTCCGCCTCCTGGATTCAAGTTATTCTCCTACTTCAGCCTCCCAAGAAGCTGGGATTACAGGTGCGCACCACCACACCCAGCTAACTTTTGTACTTTTAGTAGAGGTGGGGTTTCGCCATGTTGGCCAGGATGGTCTTGAACTACTGACCTCAGGTAATCCACCCTTTTTGGCCTCCCAAAGTGTTGGGATTACAGGCATGAGCCACTGCGCCTGGCCTACCTTTCTCTCAATTAATATGAGAAAGTAGAATTAGAATAGGTTAAAGCACTGACACACTTAACTGAATCTGGTATTTTCTTTCTTAATACACTGTAATTATTTTGTATTAAATATAAAAGGGGCTTCCTTTTTATAGTATTTGAGTTTTTGGCTCTTTTTAATTTAATGGATGCCTGCTTTCCTTTTTTCAAACCCTAGAACAGAACACATTGTAGATACTAAATTATTTGCTGGCATACTTGCTGTATGATAACTCTTCAGTTATCATGAGGGCAGCCTGGAAAATAAGCTCTGGACTAAGCTTTAGAGCTCATTTTAGGTCTCAGAAGCAGGGGGTTGTAGGACAAACTCACAAACACATGAGAGTTGCACCAATTACACTCAATTCACTTGGTACCATCCTGGTTTTGTAGGGCCCATGGATGGGCTCAGCTAGATGAAATCCCTCTATATGAAGGAGCTGGGCACCCCAGGCCATGGCCTTGATCAAGATATCATAAGAGGATGTTGTCTAGACAACATCAACATTCCAGGACCCTGTCTACTGATGGGCTTAAACTAAGGAAAGTTATATAACATTAGCCAACATACAGTCATAATTATTATTAATAGTTTATTGCAGGTACAGCAAAAGTGTTAGAAATTTCCCTGTGGTCCCAGCTACTTAGGAGGTGGAGGTGGGAGAATCACTTAAGTCCGGGAGGTTAAGGTTGCAGTGAGCAAGATGGCACCACTGCACTCCAGCCTGGGTGACAGAGTGAGACCCTGTCTCAAAAGAAAAAAGAAAGAAAGCACCTACTCCATGTTTTGGTATTTCTGTCTTAGGTATTTATTTATTTATCTTTACTGTACAGCTTGCATATTTATTGAACAAATACTACTAAAATAACTAAAATACACTGGGTACTTGTCATGAGTGCATCAGTAAAGATCATGTTGTTACAAAAGCCCGCATTTTCTGCAGTGCACAACTGCAACTCTACACTAAATGCCACACGTGCGGAATACTGTTTTTTTTTCTCTATTTGCACAGCTGATGTACCTATTCTAACAAAGGAAAGAGGAGGAATGCACAAGAAATTCAGGCCAATGGGGGAGAGAGAAGAGAACGAAGACGTGCAGTGCATGGGTCATCGGTGTGTTGACGAAGAGTCAAACTTGGCCGAGTGAGATGGCTCACACCTGTAATCCCTGCACTTTGGTAGGCTGAGACAGGTGGATCATCTGAGGTCAAGAGTTCAAGACCAGCCTGGCCAACATGGGGAAACCTTGTCTGTATCAAAAATACAAAAATTAGCCGGGTGTGGTGGTGCACACCTGTAGTCCCAGCTACTCAGGAGGCTGAGGCAGGAGAATTACTTGAAGCTGGGAGGTGGAGGTTGCAGTGAGATGAGATCGTGCCACTGCACTCCAGCCTGGGCAACACAGTAAGACTCTGTCTCAAAAAAGAAAAAAATAAAAGAAAGGAAAGAAAAGAGTCAAACTCTAAAATCTTTGAAGAGATTTATTCTGCACATAAGAATAAATCTTCAGAAGATCCTGAGAACACGTGCCCAAGGTGGTTGGGGCACAGCTTGATTTTACACATTTCAGGAACACATGAGACATCCATCAAATATATTTAACATATACACTGGTCCGGTCCAGACAGGTGGGGAAACTTGAAGCGTGCGGGAAGGTGGGGGCTTCCAGGTTATAGGTAGATTTAAAAAGTTTCTGATTGGTAATTGGTTGAAAGAGGTTGTGAAGACCAAAGTTTAGTGTGCAGATGAAGCCTACAGGTAGAGGGATTCAGAGAGAATAGATCGTAAATGTTTCTTTTCAGACTTAAGGTCTGTGTTGATGTTAAAGCTGGAGGGATATAATGAGGCCTGTTTATCCTCTACTTCCCATCACTGCCTGAACCCGTTTTTCAGGATAAATTTGAGAGTGCCCTGGCTGAGGAGGAAGTTCATTCAGATGGTGGGGGGGTGGGTGGGGCTTAGAATTTTGTTTTTGGTTTACAGATATTTAACAGTCAGAAGCAGAACAATTCCAAACAAGGCCTGCCCTGTCAAAGGAAGAGCTGAAAAATGGCCACATAAAAAATAGGATGGGCTTTAGACTGGCTAACACAACAACATTCCATAAATAGATGGTATTTTATTTTTGTTTATCCCATTTCAAGGGGAGCAAGGACAAAGATGTAAAATCTATGCCTTACTTATCAAAACTGCCAATAAAAAAGAGTACTCTACTTTCAAAAATTATTCTTATTTTGTAAAGACATTTTTTCCAACTTAATTTTTGGAAAAGGTGTAATTTTCATATTCCTACTCAGATGCCAGTGTTTTGGATTTTTTTTCCAGAAGGAATTTATTTAAAAAGAGTTTGCCTCCCCCCATCCCCAATATCATTTCAAACAATAAGGATCCAAAGAGGCACCTCAAAATCCCTTTAAAATGAATGTTTTTCTTTCTCTAAACAGGCAGGCAAGGTGACGGAAAAGAAGAGATTTGGTAAGTAAATTACAGTTTTGTGATTGCCCCTGCTACTGTCACTGCACGTCCATGAGTGTCATCCACGCTACTGTGACTGCATGTCTGTAAGTGCCAGCCAGTGAGACACTAGTCTCTCACACACTATGGCAGCATTCACTCAGCCTACACCACTGAGGAAGAAAGCTGCACTGAAGACATGAGGAAAACAAGTCAATCCAGTCTAGAGAACAATAGCCAGGGAAACAGAGTACCAATACCTTCTTAGAAAGTGGAAGGAAAAGATAACTCCTTCGGGGCTACCTTGCCAAGGAGCATGTTGAAAATCCAAAATAGGCCAGGCATGGAGGCTCATTCCTGTAATCCCAGCACTTTCGGAGGCCGAGGTGGGCAGGTCACCTGAGGTCATGAGTTAGAAACCAGCCTGGCCAACATGGTGAAACCCAGTCTCTTAAAAAAATACAAAACTTAGCCAGGTGTGGTGGTGCATGCCTGTAATCCCAGCTACTCGGGAGGCAGGAGAATTGCTTGAACCCAGGAGGCAGAGGCTGCAGTGAGCCAAGATCATGCCACTGCACTCCACATTCCAGCCTGGGTGACAGAGAAAGACTCCATCTAAAAGGAAAAAATAAATAAATAAAATAAAATCGAAAATAGCACCATTCATCAGTGTCTCAGGTCCTGTGGCAGCATCTCAGTCACTTACCATAAGGAAACAGTGAGTTTCCAACTACTTCTATACATCAAAAGGGTACAGGGATAAAATATAGAGATATACAGACAATTGATGAACATAAACTATGAGGCTTGATACATGTAAATGAAAAAAAAAGTGGTGGTGGTGGGGGAGTCTCAGCCTCTGCAAGAAGCAGGAGCTGTTTGAGTGAAAAGGCAGGAGTGGGTTGGTCGGATGAACAGGGTGGGAGACAGCTGTGGCAGACAGTGCTGTAGTGAATCAGGCCTGTAGGCCCACCTGTAAGGGTTGTAAACGTGTATTCACGGTGTGAAATCTGAGTGTTTCCACTTGAGACAGAATGGCTAGAAACTGATTTGATGATACCCATTTGTTCACTGTAAATTATAGCAAGGCTCAGAGCCCCATTGTTTCTTCTTATACTTGATGATTTGCAGAGAAAAAAATCCCATAGATGATACCACGACCTCGTCAAAACCCACACACCATATGTAATACAAATGGAGGTGTTCAGATTTTAAAAAGTGGAGTTGTTTTAGTCCGTTTTGACACTGCTATGAAGAAATACCTCAGAGTGGGTAATTTATAAAGGAAACCTCCTTGGAGGCCTCAGGAAACTTACAATAATGGCTGAAGGCAAAGGGGTAGCAAAAGCACATCTTACATGGTGGCAGGCAAGAGAGAGTGAAGGAGTGAAGGGGGAAGAGCGCCTTATAAAGCCATCAGATCTAGTGACAACTCACTTACTATCACAAGAACAGCATGGGGGAAACCAGCCTCATAATCCAATCACCTGCCACCAGGTCCTGCCTTCAACACATGGGGATCATGGGGATTACAAATGGAGATGAGATTTGGGTGGGGACACAGAACCAAATCAGATTGGAGGTAGCTGATTCTTGAGGAGCAGTCTTCATTGCTGCGCAGTGGAGTCAGGGAGACAGAGTTGGTCTCATTGTTCTTCTTGCGGCTCAATTCCTTTGGGACAGAAAGTCTTCCCTTAGGAAGCCTTCTCTCCATCTCCTTGTTTGGAAATGGTTCGTGACTGACCTAGGCAAAGAGTTCTGGGTAATAAACCATTTTGAGAATCCTAGTCTTGGGTTTCTGTTCTCTTTCTCTTCAGTCCAGGTAGACCAACAGACAAAAGCCCCTCTCCCTGTTCACTCTCTCTCCCCTCTACACCTGAAACACAAATGTCCATCTTAGAGCATTTTTAACCTACAGCAGGGATCTGCAAACATTTTCTCTAAAAGCCCAGATAGTGTTATAAAAGTGTTGGGTTTCCAAAGATCTGTGCTGTAGACAACATGTAAGTGACTAGGTGTGTTTGTGTTCAATGAAACTTCATTTGTGGATACTGAAATTTAAATTTCATTCAATTTTCACATGTCACGAAACATTCTTCTCTTCCTTTTTCTTTTTTTATACCCATTTAAAATGTAAAAGTTACTCTTAGCTATGGGCCATACCAAAACAGGCAGTGGGCTGGGTTTGTCCTGTGGGAGTCATGCTTGCCCATCTCTGTCTTAAGGGAACTGTTGTGTATGTGTGCTGCCAGGCTCATGCATAACAGTTCGCAGCAGTGTTACCTGTAACAGCAACAAAACAAAAAGTCTACCATGAAACATAGGTAATAAGTAATAATTTGTGATATAGTCATAGAATGGAACACTGCATGGTGCCAAAAATGCGTGTACCAGTATCAGTGTAATACATGTATCAGTATGATTGGATCTGAATCACTTAATATTGATCCAAAAAGGAAGTCACAGAAGAATTCATACAGCCTGATACAGTTATAGTAAGGTTAAGGAAGGCAAAATTAAACAATACATAGCTAATAAAACTATAAAGAGGCTGGGCACAGCCTGTAATCCCAGCACTTTGGGAAGCCTGTAATCCCTGCACCTGTAATCCCGCACTTTGGGAGGCCGAGGCGGGCAGATTGCTTGAGGTTAGGAGTTTGAGACCAGCCTGACCAACGTGGCGAATCCCCGTTTCTACTAAAAATACAAAAATTAGCCAGCCGTGGTGACTCACACCTGTAATCCCAGCTACTCTGGAGGCTAAGGCATGAGAATTGCTTGAACCCAGGAGGCAGAGGCTGTAGTGAGCTGAGATCATGCCACTGAACTCCAGCTACCTCAAAACAAAAAAACAAACCCCAAAACTTAAAGAAAGGCAAGGGAATTGTAAAAACAGAATTCAGAAAAGTGATTCCCTTAAGGATGAGAGACGAAGGTACACTGGGAGAAGCATATGGAACTTCCAAGTTACTGGAATTTTTCTGTTTCCTAAATTTAATCCTGGGCATACAGGAGTCCTTTTTCTTCTCGTGCTTTAAACTGTATTATTTATATAAATAATATATGCTTTATATATATATATGTATGTTTGACTAAAAATTTAACTTAATTTAAAACAGCATTGCTACTGAAAATGAAGTTGATATAGTGCTTTCATCCCACAGGTTTGTTTACATATTACGGGTTTAGCAAATAGATTTTGGTGTTAAAGGAAAGGGCGCCCTCTTGAGGCAATACGTCTCATGTTGCTAAAGATTTTGACTAGAAAAACGTGGACTAAAAAAAATACTAGAAACTCATAGAATCACACTATGCAGAGGGCTTTTGTTTGGTGTTCTATGTCTATTCTTACCCAGTACAAAGTATTTTATTTTTAGAAAACTCCAGGTAAGGATTGTTAAATTTCCATTTCATAATGTGACTTAGTTTTGTGTGTGTGTGTGTTTTTGATCTCTATTTCCTTTTTATCTTAATTTCTATTTCTTTTCAACATATGAAACTCCTTAGGCTCCTTTCTTGGAAGATTTAAGGTACAACTGCAGAAATGCTTGTCATGGGATACCTCTTTTGGCCTGTATCAACAGCAGTGATGGGAGAGCATTCCAGAATTCAATTTCTTTTCAAAAAGGAAAAATCTACTAAGATCTAAGATTTAATGGGGACTACCATGTTTAGCCTGAATATTTAACACATGCTTCCATTTAATGTGTATATTACCCAATATTCTATGAAAATAATGTAAGCAAAAATTACAATTTAATCAATAATTGTTAAAAAAAAGAAAAGTTGAAGTGATAGCATTAGTAGTTTGGAATTAATAAATACATATTTTTTTGACCAGGCATTACAATCTACTTAAATAAAACATATTCCTTGTTAACTAAGTGGGTACTTGTTTATGATTACTATTATTTTTTAACCTTAAGTGGAACGTAATATTTATTCACCCATATCATCTTATAGCACCACTGTATTTCAAATAATCTGTTAAATCAGTTTTTTTATTACATATGAGTTTAAAATAATTGTAAAATAGTTTAAGCTACCATTTTCATTTTCTTTTGTGACCATTTTAAACTTAATTCACATGAAGGATTTTATTGGCCCTAAAATTATGCTTCAGAAACATATTTTTAATAAAATCAAAATGGGTTCTACTTCTTTTTGAAATTTGTACTCTTCCTATTTTTATTACATATGGAAGAATGAACAGTGGACACTGGAAATTAGAATCCTAGAATATTAAAACTGAAAGAGACTTTAGAGACCATCTTGTCTGCTGCCCTTTTTTGACATCTGAGTTCACTGAGTTCTAAAGTGGTCACACAATTTTAGTAATTGGGACAACTCTTTTAATCAGTTTCAAATGAACTTAGTAGATGGCTGGTTTTTGTTTTAATGGAGTAGGTTCTTCAGTGGGAGTTTGGTTGGCATGCCTTGCTTTTTATCACCAGGTAGCTGGGAGGCAATGTGGTGCAGTGGAAAAATGCTTTCCAGTCAGGGAAACGGAGCTAGGACCTGGTTCCTGCCACTTGGTGGCAGCTCTTGGGCAAATTACTAGCGACAGGAATGGGAATAATAATACATACGCTAACGAGTCAGCATGGGGCTTCAAAGAGACGCACAGTGCTTGGCCTACAGTACATCTTCAGTTACTAGTAGCTGCCATTATTATTAGCTGTATATATATGTGTGTGTGTGTGTGTGTGTGTGT
>NC_045436.1:148499314-148562642 GCF_002776525.5 Piliocolobus tephrosceles
TTTTTTTTTTTTTTTTTTTTTTGAGACGGAGTCTTGCTCTGTCGCCCGAGCTGGAGTGCAGTGGCCAGATCTCAGCTCACTGCAAGCTCCGCCTCCCGGGTTTACGCCATTCTCCTGCCTCAGCCTCCGGAGTAGCTGGGACTACAGGCGCCCGCCACCTCGCCCGGCTAGTTTTTTTTTGTATTTTTAGTAGAGACGGGGTTTCACTGTGTTAGCCAGGATGGTCTCGATCTCCTGACCTCGTGATCCGCCCGTCTCGGCCTCCCAAAGTGCTGGGATTACAGGCTTGAGCCACCGCGCCCGGCTTGAGACAGAGTCTTGCTCTGTCACCCGGGCTGGAGTGCAGTGGCCGGATCTCTGCTCACTGCAAGCTCCGCCTCCCGGGTTTACGCCATTCTCCTGCCTCAGCCTCCCGAGTAGCTGGGACTACAGGCGCCCACCACCTCGCCCGGCTAGATTTTTGTATTTTTTTAGTGGAGACGGGGTTTCACCGTGTTCGCCAGGATGGTCTCGATCTCCTGACCTCGTGATCCGCCCGTCTCGGCCTCCCAAAGTGCTGGGATTACAGGCTTGAGCCACCGCGCCTGGCCAGCTGTATATTTTTATTAGTAGTGCTATATTTTATCATTAGCTGTATATTTCTATATATTATTAGTATATATTTTATTAGCAGCATTTTTTTGCTTATTTTTCATCTGAAATCCATGTTCCTAATTTCTAGTTACATGTCTTAATTCTCCATTATTTACCCACATCTCTTGCAGAGTGACTTGTACTGTATGTAATTCCTTGGTGCCTCAGTTTCCTCATTTGTAATAGAAGAGAGGAGTTGAACAAAATAATTTTTAAATCCCTTTGGGCCTAACTTCCCATGTGCTGACCAGTGGGGTTTTTGAAGCCAAAAATCCCTGCTTCTCAAAGGAAAGCTTTCAGGTCTATAACAGTTGGTTCCAATGATTAACTCCTTTGACTGCACAATGAAAAATATTGGATGGAAAATCATTGTCAGGAGTTTTAAAAAGTGCTGGTAGTGGGGGTGGGGGATAAATCACTGTTTAATAAATATTGTCAAGCAAACAGATAACAGTATGGAGAAAAATTAAATTGGATCCATATTTCATATGGTATTCTGAAGTGAATTTCAGATAGGTCAAAAGTTAAATATTTCATGGCAACCTGTTAATGAAAAAAATACTTTGAAAACATCATACCAAATGTAATCCAGCTGTGGAGGAGAAATAAGTATTTGAAGCTTTTTTCTTTTCTTTCTTTTTTTTTTTTTTCAGACAGAGCCTTGCTCTGGTGCCCAGATGGGAGTGCCATGGCACAATTATGGATCGCTGCAGCCTCGACCTCCCAGACTCAAGTGATCCTCCCACCTCAGCTTCCCGAGTACCTGGGACTACAGGTGGGCACCACCATGCCCAGCTAATTTTTGTATTTTTTGTAGAGAGGGCTCTTGCTGTGTTGCCCAGACTTGTCTCAAATGCCTAGGCTCAAGCCATCCTCCTGCTTTAGCCTTCCAAAGTGCTGGGATTATAGGTGTGAGCCACTGTGCCCAGCCTATTTGAAACTTTAAGAAGTACAGGCTATGTCCAGAGATGCAATGCATATGATCAAATATGTCAAGTCAAACTAAGATCTCCATACACACACTGTATTGAAATAAATATTGAAAGAAATAAACAAGGTAGAGGAAATAAATTAGACAATATCTGATAAAAACCTCATTATTCAAACATAACGAGCACATTAATGTAAGAATTACAGGTAGAATACATTTAGTAGGTGATTACAGGTGATCCAAAACAAGAGATAGTATATTATCTCATAGAAAAAGAGTCTATGAGCCAATGGAAAAAAAGGAATATAAAATAAGGAGGCAAAATTAATAGTAATAATAATGTCCAGTGTAGCCAGGGCTACACCATCCCCATAGGAAAAGAAAACATGTCTTTCCACTGCAGAAGGGTTACGTCTTTCTGGAGAATAAATTCGCATTGTGCAGCTGGCTCTCTAAAAATTATTTATGCCCTTTAACCCAGTAATTCTATTTTTGGAAATACATCCTAAAGGAATTAACTAAAAAGAAATGACACTGGTTATAGTTGCTCCATTTATAGGACAAAATTTAAAAAAAAAGAAAGGGAGAGTTTATTCCAACAAAAAGATGAAATGTGTGTCATACATACATGCACACACACACACACAGTACACACATATTAAAGTACTCTCTAGGCAGAAAAAGTGTATGTGGTCTATGTAAATACTTGGTAGTTTTTAAGGGGAAATAATCTTAAGGTGAAAAAGAGAAGCACAAAATACTAGCTACATAATGAGTGTAACTGCAACCATTTCATGCAGTGATTGTTTATTCAGTTGAGTTTATATCTCATGGTCTCTAGTTTGCCTGTGAATCAGAGACAAGCTATTTGTCATTACGTTGTTTGCTGCAAGTTCTTGGGAATGAGGAGGGCAAGAGATGATGGAAGTGAGGCTTGAGAAGAATGTCTAAGAATTGAAGTGGCTCTCTGGGGGAATGGGATGAGGGGCTAAGGATTCCTGGAAGGACTGTGCCTGAGGTTATAGACCCTGAACTTCTCAGTTGGTTCCAATCTGAAAAATGTGATTTTTTTTTTTTTTTTTCACCAGAACTGGTCCAAAGTCAGGATGTAGGAACAAAGAAGGGGACAGGGTCAATAAACAAAGGTTGAAGTTTGCAGACAGGTGAAAAGAACGACAAAGGAGGGAGTGAGTTGAAGTATTGGTAGATCTGTCAGGCACTGGTTGAAGTAATAGAAATGACCCATTAATGTAAGCAGATAATGAATAGCTCATAGATGAAAGGGAAATTTGAAGAATGAGACTTAAAAAATAGGTGGGAACCAAGAGGGATCAGACGGCCATGATTGGCATGAGCAGCCAGGACACCCTGCTGGAATGACTGTTGAAGCTGTCCAGGGGCCCCACTGGATCTGCCCTGTCTGGATGCTGGTGCTGTGAATACTTTCTAAACTCTCCAGTTATTTCTGGTGGTCAAGAGTTGAGACCTCAGGTGGAAAAATCCAATTGGCTAAACCTTGGTCATGTGTTCAATCTCTACTTCCAGGAAGAAGGAGGAAGTGTCTGTCCCCTTCAGCTCCCATACTGGTAGTGAATCTCCACCTCCCAGCAGAATCTCATTACAGAAATCCTCCATAATTGGAAAAGGTATAATGAGGTGTGTCTGACTGTTTCATCATGGCTGGGAATCCAGTTTCTCTGGGGATTCCTTGGCCAAGAGGGGGTACATTCAGTTGGCTGGGGTACTTAGAATTTTATTTTTAATTTACAAGCCAAAATGAGTCCCTAAAGGAAGATTTGGGGCAATGAGGAAGAGAGTCCCATTCTCTCTCTCCCTCCCTCTTTGGTAGTTGGGTCTCCTTTGTGGCTTCACCCCCTGCCCATTAGCCCGTCCCTCCTGGGCATCTCCCACTGGAAAAACCCCAGCTTTGGGACTCTGATGACACCACCTCATTCTACTGACCTTCAAGTCCCGGGGATGGTGGTGGCTTCCTGTATCTCTAATCTCTGGGCAGTCTCGCAGTTCTCTATTTGGCTTCTCAGTCCTTGTATAAATTCCTTGTATTAAATTCTCATTGTTTGAAAGACCTAGAGTGTTTTCTGTTCTCCTATCTGGCAGGATATTGACAGGAAAAACTAAATATTGTGGAATTCACTTGATCTTCATCTGAATTCTCAGGTCCTCAGGTTGAAACAGAACCTCATGTCACCTGAGAACAATTGGAGAGTTATAATTGGAAGCCCTGTGCTTCTTGCTGTCTATCAAATCCTTTCTCTTTCCTTTTAGACACTCAGCTAGACTTGATTTCCCAATCATACAATGAATTCCTGGCTAATGGAATATGGGTAGAATTTATGTCGGAATTTCCACCCCTGAAGCATCAAAATCTTCTTTCTCTGTCTCTTCTTTCTGCTGGCTGGATTTTAGCACTCAGGACAACCCTGGAAGGGCATGTTGAAGAGGTCAGAGCCTCTGGCTACCTGGGTCCTGAACTGTTGAGCCAGAGCAGACTCTTCCCACATGAACCACAGAGCAGACTCTTCCCACATGAACCACTACCAACTGGACTTGATATGAGTGACAGATAAATGTTACAGTAAATCGCTGAGATTCAGGGGTTTATCTGTTAATGCATCCTATGTTACCTTAGCTAACACATGATATGAGAATTTTTTTTTATTAGGGAGCATAGTGGTTAAGAATGGAGGTAAATGGGATTACAATCCCAGCTCTGCCACTTACTGGCTTTATGACTTTCAGCGAGTCACTAAATCTGTCTAAGCCTCAGTTTCTTCTGCTATAAAATGGGAATAATAGTATTATTCTGTGGTGGCATTGTAAGAAATTAGTAGACATAGTTCTATACGTAATATCTATATGCATAATTCCATACATAATTATTATACTAATACTATATGTAATTAGTTGAGGACTCAATAACTGTTAGACATTTTTGTTACTACTCAACTAGGAGGTAGATTAGGTCTACTTTCACTGTGTGCTATTTTAAGTAGGTAGTGTCTCATAACTGTAAGGTGCATCAGTGTAAGTTGAGCAAAGTACTATTTTTAGATAAATGGAACATCATTATATGGTCAATCACATGGCCATTGAACTGTCTTCCTGAGGTTGTCATCAGATGTTTCCACTGCTGTTACTGGAAAATAATGTGATTGATTTCATCTTCTTAGGGAAACTTCAGCATGCAATTGAAAGGGTGAATAGGGACAGGACTTTATAGACCATAGCCTCACCTGACCCCCTTAGTTAGGACTGATGACTCCTTTTTTGCCCTCATCATACACTTGACACTATAGGACATTTGCTTATTGCCCAGCTAGCCTTGTTATGTCATCACAGAGGAAATAAATAAAAAAAAGCTTAAGCGGGGGGCCATGTAGAGGTCAAGGAGAACCAAGAGTGATAAAGCACTTCCAGGCTACACTGTGAGAGGCCACTGTCAGCTCTGGGCCTGGAAAAGCCAGGAACGGAAGGGCTACTTGTAGCTCTGGGAGCAGGCTGCTTCTCAGTAGTTGTGGCTGTAGCGGAGTGGAGCCATTGTCAAGCCTTAGCAGGGCATGGAGGAAGCCAGGGCAATGTTTCACTTTCCTCTTCTGCTGCCCTTCCTCTCTTCCTGTACTTCCTAGTGGCTGAGCCCAGCTGAAACTGGAGCACGAGGGAGCCCTGTTGATACTGTCCAGAAAAATCAGCTTCCAGGGACCACTGGGCAAGGTGGCGAAGGTCAGAGAATAGATCTAGCGGGGCAAAGAACATCTCACACCCAGCCCCTAAGGAACTGTGAGACTTTTACGAACAGAGTTCCTTTCTTAATGCTTTTGTATCTTCAGCATTCAGCAAAGAACACATAATGGATGTTAGTTGAATAAATGAATGCATGAACAAATCAATGGGGAGAACAAAAATGCTTACACTTAAATTTTTTAAAAAATGTATAATGTCCACATATCCTTCATTTGCCCTGGAGACAAGGAAACTTCCTACTGGAAATGAGAGCTCTCATGGACTCCAGGCAATCAGTGCTTTATGAGCCCATTGCATCCCAGGCCTCATCCATCCTTCATCACGCATTAGCAGTTGCTCTTCTCTGCTGGGATCATTCCTTGCCGGGAGCTACCGTGTCTTCCAGTGTAGATCAGCCTTTTCAGGCTATAGCGCTGTTTCCGAAGCTTTTCAAAAAGTCAAAGGGCCTCCCCTGAAACCCGCTTGCCTGCCGCCCCTTATCCTAGATGTCCTTGACCTTTTCCTTGATAGCTGTTGAATTGCGCTAACACTTGCATTTCCACATTCAGGCTGATATTCCTTGTTTCTTTACTGCAGGTCCAGCACTATCAATTACTCAAGTTTTGTCAGCCAATGGATGAAAACTGTTTGCTAATAATGGCCAAAAAAAAAAAAAAGAGGGCACATAGAAATGCAATAGCTATTTCAGAATATCTCAACTCAGAGCAGGGCAGTAGCTCTCTGGTCACACTGCGGGTGTACTGTGGAGTCTGACGCTTCCCTCCTTACACAGGGTACTGTTCCGTAGGATGTGTTCTTCTCCTGTCTGGCTTAGTAAAATAGTTTAGAGATGAATAATGTATAATAAATAGACACCATCCCAGAGCTGTAGAAGTAGGATACGCATTTACCGGCAAGAGGAATATTTTTTTGGAAAGTTATAAAAACTCAGAGCAAATGCATAGTAGACATAGTTTTATTATGAAACTTCACTTTTTAAAAGGTATGCTTCACATATTTTTTATTTTATTTTATTTTATTTTTATTTATTTATTATACTTTAAGTTCTAGGGTACATGTGCATAACGTGCAGGTTTGTTACATATGTATATATGTGCCATGTTGGTGTGCTGCACCCATCAACTCGTCAGCACCCATCAATTCATCATTTATATCAGGTATAACTCCCCAGTGCAATCCCTCCCCCCTCCCCCCTCCCCATGATAGGCCCCAGTGTGTGATGTTCCCCTTCCCGAGTCCAGGTGAGCTCATTGTTCAGTTCCCACCTATGAGTGAGAACATGCGGTGTTTGGTTTTCTCTTCTTGTGATAGTTTGCTAAGAATGATGGTTTCCAGCTGCATCCATGTCCCTACAAAGGACACAAACTCATCCTTTTTTATGGCTGCATAGTATTCCATGGTGTATATGTGCCACATTTTCTTAATCCAGTCTGTCACTGATGGACATTTGGGTTGATTCCAAGTCACATTTTAAATCGAGTTATTTGGAGACAAGTCTTTTGTCCTAGGATCAAGTATGCATCTAAGAGGAAAATAGACAGTAGGTATATGGAAAGTGTGTTCTCTGTGGCTTTTCTGGTTGGCTTAGTTGCTCTATTTGCTCTAAAGACTATTAGGAGGAAAATGATAACTACAGAAATTTGTTCAAAAGGGTGTGGAGGAAAAAGGAAGGAAAGAAACTTTTTATCTGAAGAATGAGAGCCCCTTTAAATTATCAGGCCCCAAAAGGCACTGAATAAAACAGCAGTCACATCACTCCCCGTTGAATTAAATAATTATCTCTTGAAGCCACTTGCCATGTAGGCTCTAGACTAACTGATGCCAAGCAGCCATAAAATGCCATATGCCGGACACTATAAAACTATATCCTGCAGTCCCAGAGTGGATGGCCAATCACTAAGCAATGTTATTCTCTGAAAACCAATGAGAATTCCTGTCAAAGAACTTTACATCAGACCACTCCTTGTTCCCTTTGCCTTTAAAAACCTGCTTATACTAACAAAGCACTCCCCAGTGCAAATGGGAAGAGTGTCTCAGCAGCTGTCTTCCCTTTGGCTCAAGTAAACTCTTTAAATTGTGTTTTGTGCCTCAGCCTCTTCCAAATTATGTTTTGTGCCTCAGCCTCTTCCTTTTAGGTCAACAAGGACATCAACTAATACCTCCAGCTGTGTGCAGCTTTAGTATTCACATAAATAAGATTTTTAATTTTTAGCAACCATCACGAATCATTAAGCCCATTCACATTTTCTAACTCAGGTGTGTTACTGAAGGTTACACATCAAGTTTCTTTTTGGTCATGACTTAGTCATGTGAAATGTGTCCAAGCTTACTTACAATTTTTATTGTAGGAAAGATTTTGTCATGGAAATGAGATGCTTTTCCTTCAATTCATGATGGCCAAATTAGGACTCTGAGGACATAAAATCATATGCTCATGTCGTCTCAAATATATAAACTTATTATCTACATTTTATTCATGAATTCACTATTCATTGGATGCCTTTTTGTTTGAGTCCTATACCTGGTGCTTCAGGATGTCATGAAAAGTGAAACATTGTCCCTGCCTGAAAGGAGCTTCTCTAGTTGGAGAGAAAATACATGTTTCATAGCTGTATGAACCAAAATGTGAGCGCCATCACCGACATGCATTTGACTCAGTACCATTTTCTTGGAAGACAGCAGATACACAGAATTCTGAAGGGAGAGAACTGATGGAAGACAAATTCAATAACAAGTTCCTTTTTAGAAGCAGCAGAGCTCCAAAAAAAGGAAGCATAGATGAGATTGGTAGAATTGGAAATAACAAGGATCAGTGGAGGAAATGATGAGGACAGGTACTCAGAGAACAGGATTTCTCTGTGAAGCATGGAATTGGTAAACATGTAAGCCTGGAGGAAAGAGGTTAATTGCAGCAACACAATGATGGCCATGTAACTGTTATGGGTCCAGCAATCATGTGCATGGATTAACATGTCTGTAGCCTTTCCTAGGTAAAATGCTAAGATTGGGATAGAGAAAAAAAACAAAGCTGGATAAATCATTTTACTTTAGATAGGATGTTAAGGGATTATTTTGCTTTCAGACGAAAATAATGTGATATAAAAGAAGGTAGGTAAGAGAATTAATATTGACAAATGATATCAAACATCTAGTTACTGTCATTGGGTTATAAAAATATGTTACTTTACAATGAAAGTAATCACAGGCACTGTTGAAGCCACCTTTGCAAAATTATGATAGTAAAGAAATCTGACACGGCTGACTCTAATCTAGCTTCTAGCTTCATAGGTTGGCTGTCTTTGCTCCTGGGTGTGGGCCAAGCTAACTTGGAGAGATATTTAGTTTATAGCTTAAATGATAATAGACTTTCTCCAAAACTAAGCCGTTCTTGTAAAACTAATGAAAGACCACCAAGTTAGGAGGATAAGAGGGGTTTGAATTAGCAATAATTACAAGTCATTATTCCGGAGGTCATAAGATTTGAAACTTCCCCAATTACTCTTGCAAATATTAATAACATCACTATTGTAGAAGCCAAGATTGGCTTTTTGAGGTGACCAGATGGCTCCACCTGGACCTGCCAAGCAGTCCCGTCTCACCCCGCCCCTACTCCAGGAACTGACTCAGCACAATAAGACAGCTTCAATTCCCTGTGATTTCATCTCCTACCCAACCAATCAGCATGCCCCCTACCCTACTCCTCTGCTCATCAAACTACATTTTAAAAACTACATTTTAAAAACCCCTAATCTCCTACATGGCATGGCCAACTCTGCCAATTAAACTCTTTACTGCAATGCTGTGGTCTCAGTGAGTCAATTTTGTGTGTGCAGTGGGCGGTTGGGTGGTTACACTGCCAACAAATAACACAGCAAATAAATTAAAAATACATCAGTACAACTAAGAACTAAGCATGAGTTGGCCGGGCGCAGTGGCTCACACTTGTAATCCCAGAACTTTGGGAGGCCAAGGCAGGCGGATCACGAGGCCAGGAGATAGAGACCACCCGTGTAACACAGTGAAACCCTGTCTCTTCTAAAAAATACAAAAACTTAGCCAGGCATGGTGGCAGGCGCCTGTAGTCCCAGCTACTCAGGAGGCTAAGGCAGGAGAATGGTGTGAACCCAGGAGGCAGAACTTGCAGTGAGCTGAGATGGCATCACTGCACTCCAGCCTGGGTGAGACTCCATCTCAAAAAAATAAAAATAAAAGAACTTAAGCATGAATTTAAGAGGACTCAAAAGCACTCTTCTCTCTCTCTTTCTAAATTTTTACTGGGTTGGTGTTGAGTGTCTGCGGCTTTTCCAGGCACATGGTGCAAGCTGTAAGTGGATCTGTCATTCTGGGGTCTGGAGGATGGTGGCCCTCTTCTCACAGCCCCACTAGGCAGCGCACCAGTAGGGCCTCTGTGGGGGGACTCTGAAATCATATTTCCCTTCTGCACTGCCCTAGCAGAGGTTCTCCATGAGAGCCCTGACCCTGCAGCAAGCTTCTGCTTGGGCACCCAGGCATTTCCATATATCCTCTGAAATCTAGGTGGAGGTTCCTTAACCCAATTCTTGACTTCTGTGCACTGGTAGGGTCAACACCACATGGAAGCTGCCAAGGTTTAAGGCTTGCACCTTCTGAAACCATGGCCTGAGCTCTACATTGGCCCCTTTTCATACATGGCTGGAGTGGCTGGGACGCAGGGCACCAAGTCCCTAGGCTGCACACAGCAATGGGACCCTGGGTCCAGTCACAAACCACTTTTTCCTCATAGCCCTCTGGGCTTCCTTCTTGACTGCCATGAAGACCACTGACATGCCCTGGAGACATTTTCCTTATTGTCTTGGGGATTAATCTTCAGCCTTTCATCACTTATGCAAATTTCTGCAGCAGGCTTGAATTTCTTCTCAGAAAATGAGATTTTCTTTTCTATTGCATTGTCAGGCTGCAAATTTTCTGAACTTTTGTGCTCTGTTTCCCTTTCAAAACCAAATGCTGTTCACAGCACCCAAGTCACCTCTTGAATGCTTTGCCGCTTAGAAATTTCTTCTATCACATACCGTAAATCATCTCTCTCAAGTTCAAAGTTCCACAAATCGCTAGGGCAGGGGCAAAATGCCACCAGTCTCTTTGCTAAAACATAACAACAGTCACCTTTGCTCCAGTTCCTAACAAGTTCCTTATTCCAGCTGAGAGCACCTCAGCCTGGATTTCATTGTCCATATCATTATCAGCATTTTGGTCAAAGACATTCAATAAGTCTCTAGGGAGTTCCAAACTTTCCCACATTTTCCCGTCTTCTTCTCAGCCCTCCAAACTGTTCCAACCTCTGCCTGTTACTCAGTTCCAAAGTTGCTTCCACATTTTCGGATATTTTTTAGCACCGCCCCACTCTACTGGTACCAATTTACTGTATTAGTCCATTTTGAAGCTGCTGATAAAGACATACACGAGACTGGGTAATTTACGAAAGAAAGAGGCTTATTGGACTTACAATTCCACTTGCCTGGGGAGGCCCCACAATCATGGCAGAAGGTGAAAGACACATCTCACATGGCGGCAGACAAGAGAAGAGAGAGTTTGTGTAGGGAAACTCCTTTTTTTAATACCATCAGATCTCATGAGACTTATTCACAATTATGAGAACAGCACTGGAAAGACCCGCTCCCATGATACAGTAATCTCCCACCAGGTCCCTCCTACAACACATAGGAATTGTGGGAGTTACAATTCAAGTTGAGATTTGGGTGGGGACACATACAAACCATATCACCCCCAAATCCCGACAGGGCCCAGATACTTATACAGCCTTATTTCAGAGGCTAGGGGAGAGATGGGAAATATAGGTAATTCTGTTTAGGGGCAATGCATGATTACTAGGGAGAATGAATGGATAGGAGTGGAGATTAACTTGTAAATGGTTCTCTTTGAAAACAGAATGCGCCTGAGTGACAGTTATTATCTTGTGAAAGAGTCTGTTCAGGTGCGGTTACATTCTTGATCTTCTTTTCTGCAAAAGATAATGAGATAACAGAGAAGGAAAGGAAAAGCCATTGTTCTCCTTGGTGTTCTGTCCTGTCTTTATGTAGCTAGAGGAAAAAGTCTCTTCCAGCTTTTGCTGACCTCTAAGGGACTTTAATTCATTCCTTACACCAGGGAGCCAAATTTTAAGGTGAAGTTCCCTATACTCCCTCATTCATCAGGAAGTGCATTCTCAATTATTCCTAGGAATCTCAATTACTGCTTAGTGGAGAACACATAGATTTGTATTTCTGAAGAAGCCACTGTCTTGAGCTCTTCCAAGCCAAGGTTGAGATGGTCTTGTCAGTCGACCTCTGCTGGCTGAACACAGGAACTTTCTCAGTCCAGTGTGGTACAGATTCTCATGTTTTTACCTGGTATATGGCAGATGCACCTTACAACAATGATTTAAACGTACCCTGAGAATGATTTTAGGATCTAAGAAGAATGTGTGTTTGGAGTTCCAAGCTAAGGAATCCAGGAGTGGCCAACCCAGAGACTGAGGGGATTGAGGCCCTTTGTTTTGGGTTAAATGGAGGTTGCTAAGAGGAGGGTGCTAAATGAAAATGCTGTAAAAACTGCACATGCTTTTTACAAACGGTAATCATGCTACTATCCAGCTTGCCACCACTGGGCTGTCCCTTTATGGAGGTTCTCATTCATTGTTTCCAGGTCTCTTATTTGGCCTCTAGGTATGGTGCCATCCCTGTTGGAGACAATAGGGGCCTGACATGACATCTGGTGAGCATTTCACGGCTGATCAAGCTCAGGGCAGGGTCTTAGGTGCAGCTGGTTGAGGCAGACGGCCTTTATCTGGGATTTAAGTTATCATCTCAAAGTGGAGGTGCAAGATATTGGGAGCATGCTCAGTTGAATTGAAACTGCCTTTGCAAAAATTATAACTGAGGAAATGATGACATTGAAAGAGATCAGACCTAACCAACTCCATCTTGCTTCTAACCTTGAAGCTGTCCTTGTTCATTCCTGGGCATAGGCTGAACTAACCTTGGGAAATAATTTAGTTTATGATTTGACTCTGAAACAAAGTTGATAATAGCCCTTTCCCATAAAGACCCTTTTCTTGCCTGGGGACCAGTCTGCCTTTGCAGGACTAACAAATTAGCTACAAGATTAGAAATTACAGTTTAGGGGTCATGCAGCCTCTGGCTGCAAGAGTCTGAACCTCCCCAGATTGCTCCTGGGGATAATGTCACTATTGTAAAACCTAAGATCCGTGAGATATTTTGCAGACCCTACACTAGATGGATCAGCTGACACCACTCAGACCTGCAATCTGGGTCAACCAATTCTGTGATCCCACCCAGGAACAGAAGACAGCAAGAAAACCTCACTTTGACACCCCCTACAATTTCATCTCTAACCTGACCAATCAGCACTCCCTACTTCCTGAGCCCCTACTCACCATTTTATCTTTAAAAACTCCAATCCCTAAATGCTCAGGGAGACTAATTTGATTAACAATAAAACTCCTCTGGTCTCCCGCACAGCCGGCTCTGTGTGAATTACTCTTTCTTCATTGCAGTTTCCCAGTCTTGATAAATCAGCTCTGTCTAGGCAGCTGGCAAGGTGAACCCATTGGGCAGTTACAGAATAAGCCCCACAGTAATGATCTTCCTTGGCTGGAGGGAGCAAGTCCAATTTCTCAGCTTTTGATAGACAGCATGCTCCACTGCAACAGAGTCAACCCTGTCATCGATTCTCACTGCTATGCAGAATTAACTTATCAATAGTGGCAGTGTTGTCCTGTTTTCAATCTCTAGGGTTTCAAGCATTGGTATCCTTTTTAGAAATGCCTTCTATTTCATGTAGGAAAGTAGAAGATATTTTTATCTGAACCACCTGGCATCAGAATTCTCTTTACAGGGAGAGCTGACTTCATTGAGGGGGGAAAAAAAGGTAAATATTTGAAATGGAGGAAGAGATGTCTAAGTTACATTTAAGTAAAAAAGATCATCATGATCACAAATGCTCTGTGGAAAGCAAGGAGATAATTCTTCTTTGCTTTTCAGAGGAGATGGGGAAATGAAAGAGAGAAAAATGAAGAGAGCATAGACAGTAGGTGTATTAGTCCATTTTCATGTAGCTGACAAAGACATACCCGAGATTGGGCAATTTACAAAAGAAATAGGTAAAATTGGACTAAAGTTCCACATGGCTGGGGAAGCCTCACAATCATGGCAGACAGCAAGGAGAAGCAAGTCACATTTTACATGGATGACAGCAGGCAAAGGGAGGAGCTTGTGCAGGGGACAAACTCTTTTCAAGACCATCAGATCTTGTGAGATTTATTCACCATCACAAGAACAGCATGGAAAAGACTTTCCCTCATGATTCGATCACCTCCCAACAGGTCCCTCCCACAACATGTGGGAATTCAAGATGAGATTTGGTTGGGACACAGCCAAATCATTCAGCCCCTAGCCCATCCCAAATCTCACATCCTCACATTTCAAAACAAATCATGCCTTCCCAACAGTCCCCCAAAGTCTTAACTCATTTCAACATTAACTCAAAAGTCCACGGTCCAAAGACTCATTTGAGACAAGGCAAGTTGCTTCCTCCTATAAGCCTGTAAAATCAAAAGCAGGTTAGTTGCTTCCTAGATACAATGTGGGTACAGGCACTTGGTAAATACATACATTCCAAATGGGACAATTTGGCCAAAACAAAGGGGCTACAGGCCCCATGCAAGTCCAAAATCCAGCGGGGCAGTTAAGTCTTAAAGACCCAAAATAATCTCCTTTGACACCATGTCTCACATCCATGTCACGCTGATACAAGAGGTGGGTTCCCATGACCTTGGGCAGCTCCACCCCTGTGGCTTTTCAGGGTACAGCCTCCCTCCCAGCTGCCTTCACACACTGGCATTGTTTGTGGCTCCTCCAGGTGCACGGTACAAGCTGTCAGTGGACCTATCATTCTGGAGGATGTTGGCCCTCTTCTCAGAGCTCCACTAGGTGGTGCACCAGAAGGGACTCTATGTGGGGGCTCCAACCCCACTTTTCCCTTCTGCATGCCCTAGTAGAGGTTCTCCATGAGAGCCCTGACCCTGCAGCAAACTACAGCCTGGATATCCAGGGGTTTCCATACATCCTCTGAAATCTAGGCGGAGGTTCCCAAATCCCAGTTCTTGACTTCTGTGTACTCATAGGCTCAACACCATGTGGAAGCTGCCAAGCTGCCATGTGGAAGCTGCCATGGCTTCAGAAGCTTACACCCTCTGAAGCCATGACCCAAGCTCTATGTTGGCCCCTTTCAGCCATGGCTGTAGTGGCTGGGATGCAGGGCACCAAGTCCCTAGGCTGCACATAGCAGGGGGAACCTGCGCCTGGCCCACAAAACCACTTTTTCCTCCTAGGCCTCTGGGTCTATGATGGGAGGGGCTGCCATGAAGACCTCTGATGTGCTCTGGAGACATTTTCCCTGTGGTGTTGGGGATTAACATTCAGCTCCTCATTACTTATGCAAATTTCTCTAGCAGGGTTAAATTTCTCCTCAGAAAATGAGATTTTCTTTTCTATCGCATCATCAGGCTGCAAATTTTCTGAACTTTTATGCTCTGTTTCCCTTTCAAAACCAAATGCCATTCACAGCACCCACGTCACCCCTTGAATGCTTTGCTGCTTAGACATTTCTTCTATCAGATACTGTAAATCATCTCTCTCAAGTTCAAAGTTCCACAAATCTCTAAGGCAAGGGCAAAATGCCCAGTCTGTGCTAAAACATAACAAGAGTCGCCTTTGCTCCAGTTCCTAACAAGTTCCTCGTCTCCATGTGAGACCACCTCAGCCTGGGCCTTATTGTCCATGTTACTATCAGGCTTTTGGTTAAAGCCATTCAACAAGTCTCAAGGAAGTTCCAAACTTTCTCACATTTTCCTATCTTCTTCTGAGCCCTCCAAACTGTTCTGACCTCTGCCTGTTACCCAGTTCCAAAGTCACTTCCACATTTTTGGGTATCTTTTCAGCAGTGCTCCACTCTACTGGTACCAATTTACTGTATTAGTCCATTTTGAAGCTGCTGATAAAGACATACCTGAGACTGGGCAATATACAAAAGAAAGAGGTTTACTGGACTTACAGTTCCATGTGGCTAAGGAAGCCTCACAATCATGGTGGAAGGCAAGGAGGGGAAGGTCACATCTTATGTGGATGGCAGCAGGCAAAGAGAGGAGCTTGTGAAAGGGAATTTCCCATTTTAAAACCATCAGATCTTGTGAGACTTATTCACGGTCATGAGAACATCATGGGAATGATTTGCCCCCCCGATTCAATAGCCTCCCACTGGGATCCTCTCACAACATGTGGGAATTCAAGATAAGATTTGGGTGGGGACACAGCCAAACCATATTAGTAGGGGATAAGCAAGATAGTGAAAGATTGCATAATTTTCACCTTCCCTGGGACCTCCAAAATACCACAACAAAGAGTTCTTTATTTGTTAGGAGCATATTAGGCTGCAAGTAATAGAATACTAGACTCATGGTCTCTTACATAAGTGGGAGTTTATTTAAAGTCAGAGCTGTGTAGTGGTTGGCATGGATTCAGCTGTTCAATGATACTATCAGGGACCAAGACACTGTCTATATTTCCACTTTATCATCCTTGTTCTGTTGGCTTTTGTGCTCATGCTTGCCACATTATGGTCTTATGGTAGTTGCTATGGGCTCACACATTAAGTTTATATTTCAAGGCAGGGAGAAGGAAAGTGAGGAAAAAGGCACCAACTATGGCCATGTTCTTCTTTAAGAATTAACTAGCTTAAAGATAGTTAGGTCCTTCCCAGAAACATCCTTACCAAGTTTCTACTTGCATCACATGACCTCCTTGAATCTTCTTTAATAGATGCAGGCAAAGGAGAAGGCATGGTGCTGGATCAACCAAGCCTATAACATCTGCCATATTTATGGAATTCATAAATGTGGGCTGCATGGGAGCTAGTTTGGGAAATCAAAGAGAGCAATGAGTTATCCACTGGGAGTTTGTCTGGTGTGAACAGATGCAGCTCATGAGAAAGAAAGAGGTCACAGAGGAGAAGAGGCCAGGGGAATGCAGCCCTTGAGAATGGACAGAATCCAGGTGTTAGCTTTTGACTTCCACAGACTGTGGATTGGAAGGATGGGACATGTCATGACACTGACATTTCATGGCTGATGTCCAGGTTCTACTGATCTTTAGTTAATCACCAACCCCTGATAATTCTTCCTCTCCTACAGTCTTCAAATTTGACACGTTCACACAGTCCTTTCTTTAACATCACTACTAATTAAGCAGGATATTTCCCTAACCCTTTTGAAGGACTTGTGACAGGGGTGCTTCATTTACTCATCCTACCACTCTCAACTCCTCATGGGAGGGAGCACATGATCAAACGAGTGTGGCAACTGGAGTAGATGATTGCTGGAATCAGTCAGCTGCTTCGGCGCTGGTGGGATCACACTCCACTCACTTAGACCTGCTGCATTCCAGCCCTTGCAGGAGGGAGCAAACAGATGAGAAGGTGCAGGAACTGGTAGGATGCTTTAGCGCCAGCAGGAGCAAACTCCATGAAAGCCCCACAGCAGCATCCAGGGAGGCATGTCTGCAACCCCCAAAGCCTCAGAGGGAGTGTTACAGTGCTCTTTTAGCTCTGCCATCTTTGGATGGCTTAAATGTTAACAGCTCATTGGGCCCTTTGCCTTTTCATGTGAGGCAGCTGCCCTCCACCAGTGAAAGCAAAAGGCCAGTGTGACAGCCTTTTGTATCCACGCTTGTGTCTCCCAAGGTCTTATCTGGCATCCAGGAAAAATGAAGTTGCATGAACGAATCAAAGGATGGTAAATGCAGGGAGATTTTATTGCCAATGAAAGTGACTCTTAGCAGGAAGGAAGGCTAAAAAGGGGATGGTGCGGGAAGGTAATCTTCCCCTGAGGTCTGGCTGTCTCTGGCCAGATTCTTCTCTGAAGTTACACCATCAAGTTCTCTCTCTGAAGTCAAGCCCCTTCTCTCCAATATCCAGCCATAGTTCCTGCATACTGGCTGAGTCTGGGGTTTTTATAGGCACAGGAAGGGGTGGGGTGGGGCCATGTGTAGTTTAGAAAAAGGCAACATTTGAGTGGGAAAACAGGGATAAAAGTTCTCACTTTGGGCCACAGGTGCAGACTTTTTAGCATGAGGATGGGGTTTTGCTGGGGAGCTGCCTGTTTGCCTAGAATTTCTCTGCACCTGTCCCTATCACTAATGTCTCCCTTGCCATTCCTGAAGTTTCCACAGATGTCTTGTCTGTCTGCCTTCAGCTTTTCTCCTTCTAGTCCAGTCTCATTTAGCTTGTTTTTTTCTAGCAATTACCCTGTACTTTAAAGGCTGCAAAATCACTTTCATGGAGAAACAGTACAATTAATAAATGGCTGGAAAATGAAATGTCTTGGACCATGGTGAGAAATTAACGACAGAATTAATCAACATCATGGATGGACCTGGAGGCCATTATCTTGAGCAAACTAATGCAGGAAGAGAAAACAAAATACCGCACGTTCTCACTTATAAGTGGGAGCTAAATGATGAGAACACATAGAAGGGAACAACACACACTGGGGCCTATGGGAAAGTGGAAGGTGGAAGGTGGTAAGAGGGAGAGGATCAGGAAAAATAACTAACGGGTACTAGGCTTAACACCCAGGTGATGAAATAATCTGTACAATAAACTGCCCCCCTCGCCCCACTGCATGACACATGTTTACCTGTGTAATAAACCTGCACATCCTGCACATGTACCCTTGAACTTAAAAGTTAAAAAAAAGAATTAGTCACTGTAAGGCTTGGGTTGTGATGTTCCCTCCTTTGCTTCTGAGAGCTCACTACAAAAACACAGGCCCTTCAGCCTCAGGTCCCCGGCATGTAGTTTCTTTGGATTTTCAGGTCCCAAAGAGGGCCCATCCAGTAGTTTATGGTGCACATTATTTGCAAAGTTCATATAGATAAGTCACATTCTCCAAAACAAGCAACAAAAATGTAATTATGTGAAAGCAATTTTGAACAGTAACCATACTTAGAAAATGTGTTTTAGAATATTTCATTGTTGTGGAAAAATGGCTAAATATCTTGCTAAGTGGAAAAAGTGGCCTCCAAAACAGCATGTATGATTTTTTACACGTGTGTGTGTGCGCAAATGCGCATGCACGTGCGCTGCCGCTGACACACGCACACAGAGAAAGAAGAGAATGAGATAGGAATTTCACCCTAGGCGTTTCTTAGGCACCAACTTTAGAATTTAATTCCAGTAAGGTGTGACATCATTATCTTGTTTAATCCATCCATTAAACACATCTATTAATAGGTATTAAGGTTATAGCTACTTAATATTAAAACGTGACAGATTAAATACTACCAGGAAGCAGAACTACTTGGAATTTTCCCTGCCTCCCAGGTTATTTTAAGATAATTACTTTTGTTTCTTCATTTAGTCTAGTTGAGCAATTCTCAAAACTTTTTATATATAAGAAGCACTCTCCAGGGTTATAAACACGAAACTGTGTATACTGAATCTTATGAGTGATTTAAGGACAGTTCAGTGATAATTTGTAAGTTTCCCCTCCTTATTAGCTGATATGGTTTGGCTGTGTCCCCACCCAAATCCCCTCTTGATTTATAGCTTCTGTAATTACCATGTGTTGTGGGAGGGACCTGGTAGGAGATAGTTGAATAATGGGAGTAGTTTCCCCCATACATAGTTCTTGTCATAGTGAATAAGTCTCATGAGATCTGATGGTTTTATAAGGGAAAACCCCTTTCACTTGGCTCTCTCTTTTTTTTTTTTTTTTTTTTGAGACGTAGTCTGGCTCTGTTGCCCAGGCTGGAGTGCAGTGGTGCGATATCTCTGCTCTACTGCAAGCTCCGCCTCCTGGGTTCACACCATTCTCCCACCTTAGCTTCCTGAGTAGCTGGGACTACAGGCGCCCGCCAACATGCCAGGCTAATTTTTTGTATTTTTTTAGTAGAGACGAGGTTTCACCGTGTTAGCCAGGATGGTCTTGATCTCCTGACCTCGTCATCTGCCTGCCTCGGCCTCCCAAAGTGCTGGGATTACAGGTGTGAATCATCGCGCCTGGCCTTGGCTCTCATTCTTTTTTGCCTACGGCCATGTAAAACTTTCCCCCCCCTTTACTCTGTACATGTGCCTTTCTGCCATGATTGTAAAACCTCCCCAGCCACATGGATCCGTGAGTTCATTAAACCTTTTTTTTTTTTTTTTTTTGAGACGGAGTTTTGGGCTTGTTGTCCAGGCTGGTGTGCAATGGTGCAATCTTGGCTCACTGCAACCTCCACCTCCTGGGTTCAAGCAGTTCTCCTGCCTCAGCCTCCCGAGTAGGTGGGATTACAGGCATGCACCACCACAGCCAGCTAATTTTGTATTTATGGTAGAGATGGGATTTCTCCATGTTGGTCAGGCTGGTCTCGAACTCCTGAACTCAGGTGATCCACCTGCGTCTGCCTCCCAAATTACTGGGATTACAGGTGTGAGCCTCCACGCCCGGCCAAACCTCTTTTTCTTTATAAATTACCCAGTCTTGGGTATGTCTTTATCAGCAGCATGAAAATGGTCTAACACATTAGCTGACTTTGGAATCAAGGCTTGAGTCACATACTTTCACCATATTTACATTATAAAGAAAAATCCAGATGGATATAATACATATTAAAAAGTAGAGAGGATTTCTTCTTGGCAATGGAAAGTTTTTAAAAGTAAAAATTTTACTTTGTTCTTACTTGTATTTTTTACTTTTTCTATAGTGAAGCCCTATTAAATGATAAAAGTTCATGAACAATATTCAATTAACTTGTTCTTCTATGACCTGCTTCGCAGCCTCAAGATAGAGTTCATTATCAAAAGCAGCCTTGGTGATTCTAGCAGTGAACCCCAACCTGAGCCAGCTCCTGGACTCACAGATCTGCTATTTTTCACTGCAAGACAGGAACTAGTAGGGTGACAGTATTGGGGATAAATTAATACAGCTGAATTGAGGGATACACCAACTGACTCATTGGGTTACAATGCTAGTTCAGAAACTTCCAGGCCACCTTTGTTCTATCATTCTCTTTGGAATGATCAGTTTTGTGATTTGTACACAAATCATAGTCCTAATACACTCTGTGTTTTGCTTACATAGTCCTAGTTTTAGCTAACCACACAGTAGCATTTCTGCAGAGGTGAGAATTCTCATTTTTCCAATGCTTAATTGATTCTTAAGGGAAGAGTACTTCATGTGATAGGATAATTTGGTTTAGATTTCTCATGCTGAGCATCTGATAAGACAAATTAGTAACTCCGCCTGTTTCAAAGAATTTAGAAACACAACCAGTTTAGCCACTCCATGTTGTTTGGCCAGTATACAAACCTGTCTTACGTTCTCCGATTTTTCAGAACCTCTCCCTACAGAACAAAACGCCCTTTTTGTTTGCTTGTTAAGTTCTTTTATCTTGGCACATGTGCTCAGAAATTGTAGGTAATATCTAAAAGGGTAAAGAAACATAAACAAAGCATCCTTCCAAACAAATCTTCATCAAGTAAAATTTTATTTGATGTTGAGAAGTCTATTTGTCTAGCAGGAACAACGAAGATCAATGGCCCATCTGGGGACACTCTCTCCCCAGGAAATTGCTGTGGTTTTCAGCCCAGCCTCTTTCTTCTCTGCCTGTGACTTGGCTGGGACAGCTTTGAAAGTCTAGAAGCAGCAATGAAAAGACCCACACAGGAAGTTTCCATATTCTACTAAGAAAGGGGACATAGTAAAAAACAGGTCATTTATTTTTATATGCTCCTTTGCCTTCTTCTCTCCTGCTTATTGTCCCATCATAAAAATTGTGAAGAGGAGTAAAATCTTGCCACCTTAAGATCCACCTAGATGTAAAATAGTGGAGAGATTGTAGTTACAACTGTTCTCTTTAGAAGCAAACAGGATAATTCACACATGTAAGGTGATATGGTTTGGCTGTGTCCCCACCGAAATCTCCTCTTGAATTGTAGATCCCAGAATCCCAACGTGTTGTGGAAGGGACTCAGTGGGAGGTAATTGAATCATGGGGGTGGTTATCTCCATGCTGTTCACATTATAGTGAGTGAGTTCTCACGAGATCTGATGGTTTGTAGGACCTTTTCCCCCCTTTACTCTGTACTTCTCCTTGCTGCCGCCATGTGAAGAAGGACATGTTTGCTTCCCCTTCTGCCATGACTGTAAGTTTCCTGAGGCCTCCCGAGCCCTGCGGAACTGTGAGTCCATTAAACCTCTTTCCTTTATAAATTACCCAGTCTCAGGTATATCTTTATTAGCAGCATGAGAACAGACTAATACATAAGGGATGTTGTACACATCAGGGACTATAAATCTATAGAGTTTATATTAGCATGTAAGTGCATAAGCAGTGGTGTAGATTCTTGGTTTTGTTGTGTGCTGTTTAGTTCAGCCTGATGAAAAATGATATCACTGCATTTGCACAGTGCACAAACTTTCTTTGAGCAAGAGCTTCCTTTTCCCTTGAATGGGCCGTGGGAGATACTATAAAGGACAAAACAGGCCTTGTAACACTTGTGAGATGATAGACAGCATTCTTTAGGAGGTTACAAAAGAAGGTCGTGAAGAACAACTGTTGTCCCTGACCCAAATCCCCTAATAATAAGGTTTCTAGGAGACTTTAATTCAGCATTAAACTTCCATAGGACATACTTTAAGAAAAGGTTGAACTGAAGGTCTACTCAGGCTAGCTTTCTCTTTTCTGGCAGCATCATCAGGCATACTGAATTTCACTTTTTTTTTTTTTATATATATTTTAGTTTTTTGAGACAGAGTCTTTCTCTGTCACCCAAGCTGGAGTGCAGTGGCATGATCTTGGCTCATTGCAGCCTCTGCCTCCTGGGTTCAAGCAATTCTCCTGCCTCAGCCTCTTGAGTAGCTGAGATTACAGTCACACGCCACCATGCCCAACTAATTTTTGTATTTTTAATAAAGAGGGGGTTTCGCCATGTTGATCAGGCTGTACTTGAACTCTTGACCTCAGGTAACCTGCCTGCCTTAGCCTCCCAAAGTGCTGGGATTACAGGCATGAGCCACTGTGGCCAGCTGAACTTCACATATTTTTAAATGTAAAAAACATTTTTAAATGGAAGTCAGTCATGATCTTCTTTACAAACATTTCATTTCACTACAATTCTAGCTTTTCTCCCCATTAAGAATAGAGAGTGTGTTAGTCCATTTTGTGTTGCTATAAAAGAATACCAGAGACTGGGTAATTTGTTTTTTGAAGTTTATTTGTCTCATGGCCTGCAGGCTGTAGAAGCATGGCATCAGCATCTGCTTTGGTTCAGGGGAGGCCTCAGGAAGCTTTTACTCGTGGAGGAAGATGAAGGGAAAGCAAGTGTGTCATGTGGAGACAGAGGGCGCAAGAGAATGGAGGGGGGGATGCCACACTTTTTTATGCAACAAGATCTCAGCTGAACTTCTTACCACTGACTACCTTGGGGAAAGCACCAAGTCATTCATGAGGGATCCACGTCCATGGCCCAACACCTCCCACTAGGCCTCATCTCCAACATTGGGGAATCACATTTCAACATGAGATTTGGAGGGAACAAATATCCCAACCATATCAAAAGGGTTAAATTTTCAGTTGTTATTGTGAACCTGTTCTCTTCTGTCTTGTCAAAGCTCATTAACAGTGCACACTCAATCTGCAGACAAAATGGTGGACAAGATTGTTGAGTGGGTCAGTGAATATCCATCCAAGGCTGAGGCACTTCTGTAGGGCTTGACAACCTGTGGCAATCAACAACAGTCCAACCAAGCAACACACGTATACCATTGAGCCAAGCATGGTGCTCAGCATAGAGGGAGAAAACAGAGACTAGCATGGTGTGTATTTTAAGGAGAAAGGGGGAGGAGGAATTAATATTTATTGGGCACTCACCATATACTTGGCACTGTGCTAGCCATTTTAAAAATACACAAAGAAATTACAGGCCACTGCTGCTGCCCCTAGGAAGCATGCAAGCTAACTGAGGAGTAAAATGCACACACACACACACATGCACACACACACATTTACACACGCTACCTTACATTCTTTTTGGAACAAACCAAGGCATAAATAGCAAAACAATTACTATGACTACCGCTAACAGCCAATACTTATGGAGTGTTTTCCATGAGCCATGTACAATTGTAAATACTTTATATGTATTAACTCATTTAATCCTCTCAATTTAATGAGATTGGCCCTATTATTTTTCCATTTTACAACTATGGAAAGTGAGGAAGAGAGGTAGGCTGGTAAACAGTAGAGGTGGGATTTCAACCTGGGCAGTCATGCTGAAGACCCTATGCCATTAACCCTATAGACTATGCTGCCTCTGTATGTCATGTATATACACGAAAAGTAAGTTGTGAAATAAAACTATAATCAGGTAGCCTTGCTATCCAATATCAGGAACTGATTAGATGTGTGTGTGTGTGTCTATGTGTGTGTATTTATTTATATTAACATACTGCTCAGGATCCTCACTATCCATACACTTAATACTTGCTATTTGAAACTCGGGAACCAAATATATTTAGATAATATAAGTATTCCTTGCTACCCAAACTCACTATCTAAGCCTTCACATTCAATCTCAGAAACTGAATAATTTGGAATTGAGTGATACTCATATAAGAGTCAAATAATTGGAACAAATAATGAATGCAAAAAGAGATGGCAGTTGAATTTCTCAAGGACAAATAGAAGTTAGTTCAAAGAAGAGGAAGGCCAGAGTAGCTGAGGCACTCAGGTAGGAGATAACACAACAAGTAGATTCAAGAGCCTGTGTATGGAGAGGGGCCAGAGATGAAGCTAGACAGGGATGCAGGGGCTAGAATGTCAGGGCATTGATTGAGCGTCATGGTGTAGACAATGGTGTGTCATTGGGTAATTTTAAGCAGGTAAGTGACATGATCAAATTTGTGAATTTAAAAGATCACTGTGGCTTTGGGATTTCAAAAGATTCCATGTTAAATGGTTCTGCATGTTTTAGAATACTGCGTGGAAGGAATGGTATAGGTGCTGCAAACCACAGAATCCTAATGGTCAGACTTTATTGCTAGGTAGCCATGCTGGTGTGAAAACCCTGAGAAGAGCTACGGGGAGGGTGGGGAGTGGGCGTGGTGGCTCACTCCTGTAATCCCAGCACTTTGGGAGGTCGAGGCAGGTGGATCACTTGGGGTCAGGAGTTTGAGATCAGCCTGGCCAACATGGTGAAACCCCCTCTCTATTAAGAATACAAAAATTAGCCGGGTGTGGTGGTGCACACCTTTAGTCCCAGCTATTCAGGAGGCTGAGGCACTAGAGCTACTTGGACTCAGGAGGTGGAGGTTGCAGTGAGCTCCCATCTAGGCGACAGAGCAAGACTCCCTCTCAAAAAAAAAAAAAAAAAAAAAAAAAAAGCAGCAGCAGCAGCGGCAGCTACAGGGGACAGTGGAGCTGCCAAGCTGCCACCTGGACACATCTGCAAATATACAGATGATGAAATGTGGCTACCTGTGCAGCATTGAATTACTTGTTGATCCTTCCATCTGTACGAAATAAATTGGAAAGCTACACTTTGTTTATAAATGTCATAGACAATTATGTACATTTATGAAGGGATTTGAAATATTTGAAATATTCAAAACAACATGTCTTCAAGGACAACAGAGAGTGTTTTTGCTGCTTCAAATCTTTCTGAGTTCTGTCTCTGACTCTTAGGCCCTCTTTTAATGGGCTCACCTGATTAGGCCCACACAAGATCATCTTCCTTTGGAGTAACAATTCTCATTTTATATGTATATAAAAGAATTGGCACGTGCCGTTATGGAGGCCAAGAAGTGCTGTGAGAACCAGGGAAGCTGGAGGTATAATTTACTCTGAATCTGAAAGCCTTAGAGCCAGGGGTGCTGATGATATAAGTCACAGTCTGAGTCCAAAAGCCTGAGAACCAGGAGCTTCCATGTCTGAAGGCAGGAGAAGATGGATGTCTCAGCTCAGACAGAGAGAGCAAATTCCCCCTTCTTCTCCCTTTTTGTTCTATTCAGGCCCTCAATGGATTGGATGACACCTACCCACTTTGGTGAGGGTGATCTTCTTTTCTCAGTCACCAATTCAAATGCTAATCTCTTCCGGATACACACAGAAATAATGTTTCACCAGTTATCTGGGCATCCCTTAGCCCAGTCAAGTTGATGCAAAATTAACCATTGCACTCCCCTACAAAAATGGGTATAAATGGAGCTACTTTGAAAATGAGTTGCTTTGTATTGTGTTGGAGGAGAGATGCTGGCATGGCGGTAATTACTATCCTGTTTCCTTTTCTTCCAGGATGTAGAACCAGAGTCAGTTTCCTAGTCTTGCCCCCGGGTGTTGGTCTGTTGACTATCTTCCTCCCAAATCCTCCACTCTTGTTGCCTTGTTATCTGTGATGCTGGAAGTCAGAGTACTCTGATGCCCTAGGTGATGGCGGAGATACAAGACTGAAGGAGCCTGGGTCCTGAGTCATTGCTTGGAAAGAGCCATACAGAAGGGCCACCTGTCCAGGAACACTCACATTGTGCTATTTCACGAACGAGAAATGAACACTGGAGTGCTGGGGCTGATTGTCACAGCAGTTAGCCTCCTCTGAAGAACACAGCTGGATTTCACACTCCCTCTGGCTATAGAGCTCATCCACATTTGCTTCCTAATTGATGCTTTGATGAGTGTCATTCATCTATTAGGTTTTTTATGACTTTTTTTTTTTTTTAAAGAAAATGCATCCTCCATTTTCCATGACTACTAGAACTATAGAGAAAAGATGCAAGAAAATATTTGCTCTATTGGGGCATTAAATAGTATTTAATTTCTTTCTTCTGACTACACAAACTTTTGAAGTTTTAGGACAGTAGCTGCAGAGATCTACTTGTAAGAGAAAAATTAATTTTTAATTTCTCTTATTATTTGGAATGTTCTCTTGAAATTAGTAATTTAGAAATCTAATTGATTTTCCCTTTGTTAATCTGATATAATTAATTTCTATAAACACTTTCCAGGCTAAAGCCCAAGTATATTGAAATTTACATAGTAAAAACCAGGAAATAATGTTACTATTTATCATGTTGGCTCCTGCACTTTCAAGTTACCTTTCTTCCCTTATTACTTGGGAACAATGACGTCATGGCTTAGAATTTAGCTGTTTCTAGGTACTTACTTTGTGATTATCAGCAACCTTACTATATAACATCTTGTTTTGTACACTGAACTTGAAAAGAGTTAATACAATACTTCAAGTGTATTTGATAAAATGGCTTGGTATTTCACATGCAAACATGTTTTGGAAACTCAAGGTAACTTTATTATTTCCTGAACTTTATTAATTGATTGACATCAAGATAGGCTAACTCAGACCAAAAGTATTCATATTTCCACAGGAATAGTTATTAAAAAGGTGAGGAAAGAAAAACAAACAATGACATAAACAGTGAATAGATCAGAAAAACAATGTTTGAATTATGATAATTTAGATGTGAAAGAAGAGTGACCAAATGCAAGAAAAATGAACATGAGGGAAGTTAAATAAAGGGAGATGTAAGCTGAAAGAAAACACAATCAATATAGATGGGCACATTTTGTAAACTGTAGGTTTAAGAAGGAAAAAGAACAAAATAAACACATGACTCAAACTAAAAGAGATAAGAAATGTTTAAACTGAAGAATGTTAGCAAGAACAGAAAAGAATGCAGAGTACTATTTAAGAAAATACAAGGAAAAGATGCTTTAAAATCCTGTAGTCTTGACTTCAGATTCCAGTTCCACTTTGAACTACAGGTATGACCTTGGATTAATTAATTACTTTACCAGTCTGAGCTTCAGTGTCCCCAGCTGTCAAATGAAAATGATAAAACCTCGTAAGATGCGTGCAAGACTGTATTTCTCAGGCTTTTGCAGCCTATGGTGCTGTAACAGAGTGCCACTCTCCTCCAAGTCAGTTTTCTCTCCTTCCATGGTAACTGAAGGGTAGCTGCCTTGCAGTTGTATGTGGCCCTGGGACTAAGTTCTTACCAATAGAATGTGAGTGAACACTATGTAGGCCATTTTGAGCTACTGGCTATGACACTGGATGTGTCTCCTCCATGCTCTTTCCCCTTGCCTGGCTAGAACCAATGGCGCCCAGACTCTGTCATGCAGACGAGTGGAAGGCCCCAAAGGCCTCAATGATTGTACGGAGCAGGGCTCCTAACAACCTTGACTACTCACCTCCCACTGTTACATGGGAAAGCAATGAACTAGCTTTTTTAAGGTCCAGGTTAATTGTTGTACTCCTTTTGACACAGTTTGGAGGGTTGTCCCCTCTAAATCTCATGTTGAAATGTAACCCTCAGTATTGGAGGTGGGGCCTGGTGGGAGGTGTTGGGATCATGGGGGCAGATCCCTAATTAATGACTTAGTGGTATCCCCTTAGTGATGCGTGAATTTCCATTCAGTTCGCATGAGATCTGGTTGTTTAAAAGAGTGTGGCCCTCTCCCTACCTCCTCTCTTGCTCCCTCTCTGGCCATGTGATGTTCTGGTTCACAATTGCCTTCTGCCATGCTTGAAAGCTTCCTGAGGCCCTCATCAGAAGCAGATGCCAGCACCACGCCTCCTGTACAGCCTACAGAACTGTGAGCCAATTAAACCTCTTTTCTTTAGAAATTACCCAGCCTCAGGTATTTCTTTAAAGCAATGCAAGAAAGGACTAATATACCTTTGTTATAACATCCTAGTCCTATCCTAACTAATATGGCTCCCTTCAGCCCAACACAAAAGTCTCTTTCCTTCCTCATCACGTATTTCCTCCACTGCTGACCTTGGAAGAGAATCATGGCAGAATCAGATATTCTACCTACCAGGAAAAGGAAGCCAGATTTTACTTTATTTGATGTTTCAGAACAATTGACTATTTTTTCCAAATATAAAACAATATTATTTAAGTTTTTCCATGCAACTTCCCCCTTAAAAAATCTGATAACTTCCTGACTGCTTTAAATTACAGTGTATTCATAGAAAACTCGCGGTACAGTTAAGACGGATAGATCAGGAGGTGACTGCCGTTGAAGAGATAGTTTGTTTCTCACGGTTACCAGGAGAGGGGGCACACCATAGCATGGGGTAGGGGTGGGGCACACAGGGAAGCCTCAGGGTTGGTTGGGAGGCAGAGGGAAAGGGAATAACTGTGGGCAATGCATGGGCGAGGTGGTGGGGGCAGTCTTAGGATTGGATAATTTGAATAACTTCAGCAGGCTCTGAGGCGTAGGAGGCATAGGGAGTGTCTGTAGTTACCCAATACCTGCTCCTGTGGTGATTAACAGATAATGGAGTATGACAGCCCCATTAAGCAGATGGTTGGGGTGCGGGCTCTGTTTTGGTTTGTATTTGAAGAACACACTAGAGAGCAAGTTGTTTACCACCTCTAGGGATTGGTTATCTCCGGGAGAAGTTCCTCCAGGGTCAGCAAAACCCGAGATGTCAAAGCATCCAAATATAGCAAATAAAGAACAAGATTAATATACTTATCTACTCCCATGGTTTTGAAAATTTCTTTCCCTGGAAAATAATAAGCAACCAATGCATGATAAATATCATTTTGATTGCACGCCAATTTGCTTTAGCACACAAAAATATAAAAGACTGCTCCTACCCTCAAACATTTAAAAATCAAGCTGCTTAGGTAACACATAAACACAAAATATAACATAAAGAATTATAAGTACCAAAAGAGCAATACAAACGATGAGAGCTGCAGACGCCATGTGATTCTGGGCTGCGATGATTTGAGTAGAGTTAGGAGGAAGTCAGTGGGGCTCTTGAAGAAGAAGTAGGACTGATAAGAAGGGAAAAAGGCAGAGGAACATTGCACCAGAATGTAGATTCCAGGAAACCAGGTCTGGCTTGTTCACCACTGTGACCATTAGCACCTAGCACAGTGCCTGGCACAAGAGGGGCAGACTGGTAAATACGGGTTGGATGAAAATGAATTCTGGGCCCGAAGGGACATGGCTGCATGATTGAGGGACTCTAATGAGACCAATTTGAATAATGAAAAAAATATATCTGAAAAAGTAGGTTGTTAATTTGGGTCCTCTGAGAAGAAGAGGACAAGATGGGATTAAATATGCAAGGGTTTTATTAACGGAAGCACCCGAGACAAGGCGGCAGGGTGGGGATCCAGGCAAGAGTTGGGGAGTCATCAGCCCACGAGCAAAGGGGAGAAAGGGAGGGTTGGGTAGACAAATTCTTGATGCAGTCTAGGGAAGACCATCAGGGAGCCCTTGACTCAAAGTTGGCTGTCAGATGTTTGGGAAACTGCCTGAGACCAAATATCAGAGTCAGAACCAGAACCCAGATCTTCTTCTTTATTCCCAGGGTCAGTGCTCTTTCCTTTTTTTGATGGGTAAAGAAAAGCATTTGGAGGTCAAATGGCCGTCCCTAAATTGAAGAAGAATTTTGGCTCAATCCATTCTGAGTTCAGCGATAAAAGCATAAAACTTACTGGAAAATTATGTAGAAAGATAATCAGTAAGCCATATGGCTTGCTGGGACTAGGTCCAGGCTGGCACCTAAAAAAAACACCTGAAGAATGTCAGTGCCAACTTCCTGCTTTGTGTTTGCAACTCCTCTTTAGCAAGAAGAAGCCATGGAATATAATGAACCAAGCCACCGGACAAGGTCATTGGCCAGATGGCTGACCTCTCTAGGCTCTGTTTCTTCATGAGTAAAGTAAGGGTTTAGACTAGATGTGTACAACAGCCCACCCAGCTCTCTGCATGAGAATTCTAAGAACCCAGATAGGTATGAACATTGTGGTTTCAGTAATGGAGGGCCAGAAAGATCATGACTGTCACAGGTGGGGTGGGGTGGTGCCAGTGTTGACTTCCTCTGGAGTTGTGCTGAAGGTGTGATGAGAGCATTGCTTTCTTCTTTGAGATGGAGTTTCACTCTTGTTGCCCAGGCTGGAGGGCAATGCTGAGATCTTGGCTCACTGCAACCTCCACCTACCGGTTTCCAGCAATTCTTCTGCCTCCACCTTCCACAGGGGCCCGGCACCAGGCCCAGCTAATTTTTGTATTTTTTGTAGGGACGGGGATTTCGCCATGTTGGCCAGGCTGGTCTCGATCTCCCAACCTCGTGATCCGCCTGCCTCAGCCTCCCAAAGTGCTGGAATTACAGGTGTGAGCCACCACACCCAGCCAAAAAGCATTGCTTTTTGTTCAAATACTTCTTACATACCTAGTTCTGTAATTAGGCTCTAGGAGTAAAATGATGAGTAAAACGTGGCACCTGGCATTGAGGAACTCAGTTTAGCTAGAAGATATGGTGAGAGGTAGTGTGGGATGGGGAAAGGAAGAGGGTGTGAGGGGAAAGCCCGTGGAACTACATAACTCTACACTGATTTCTTTAAGTACCTAATTCTCAGGGTTATGAGGAAGATTAGAAAGGGCATAGATCCGCACTTTGGGAGGCTGAGGTGTGAGGATCATTTGAGCCCAGGAACGCGAAATCAGTCTAGGAAACATAGCAAGACTCCCATCTCTACAAAAATGAAAAATAAAATAAAATAAATTAGCTGGACATGGTGGTGCATCCCTGGTGGTGCATCCCAGCTACTCAAGAGGCTGGGGTGGGAGGATCGCTTGAACCTGGGAGGTCAAGGCTGCAGTGAAGCATGATCATGCCACTGCACTCCAATCTGGGCAACACAGTGAAACCTTGTCTCTAAAAAAGAAAAGCAGACCGGAGCAGCATCAGAAATAAAAGTGGTATTCTCACAAAGGTTTGCTGTCATCACTCGTGTGACAGGGTGAAAGATGGCTGATGGTAACTCTCTCCAGACGGCCCCTTTCCCCCACCTGCCACTGCTGGAGATGAAGAGACCCCTTCCTTACCCGGCTCACCAGTGGACTGCCTCTGGTGTGAAACACTCTCTGAAGTGAGGCAAAAAATTGCAGTGCAGAATTTTAAAAAGCTGATGAGAGGAGATAAAATATGTAGAGGAGAAGCTAAGGAGATCTAATAATGGGGATTTAGAGAGAGGAGGTGAGAAAGGGAGAGGAACAATGTCACTTGGGGCCAGGGAAGAAGGAAAGAGAGAGGATCTGGAGGGTGGGTGGTGAACATGAGGTTATGGAGTGCAGCGGAGAAGACAGGGGAAAAGAGAAAGGGGATAGAAATGTGTGACTGGAGACCTGGAATTGGATCTTCCCTCCTTTTTTAAAAAGACTAAGAAGAAAGTTTCCTTTTTGAATGGTTTTGGCTGCCTGTGCCTCTTTAATCATGACATCATATCAAGACTGAGCCACAAGGGTTTGGCATTCTAACAGCTTGTATTATATGCATGCATAATTGAAATGCATTGTGGTAATAGAGGCATTTACAAAGACCTGGAAGAATTCAAGGGAGAAATAATTATTTCTCATGAATAGGTCAAAGAGAATAAAACACTTGATTTGTTTGAGGGCTGGCTTTGACTCTTACAGGATGAATGGTCTTGGCAAAATCACTTACACTCTCTGAGCTTCAGCTTTCTCATCTATAAATGAAAGATTTTTTTAAAAATAAATTATCTTACAAGACTTGACATAAGAATCAAATGAGATATCAAATGAAAGGCAGTTGAGAGTAGGGGTTGTGAAGTTAGACACATAGACACATGTGGGTTTGAATCTTGGCTCAATGCGACCACGGGCAAGTAATGGGATATTTGTGGGAACCAGTGGTCAATGCATACAGTATTTGCACAATGCCTGGCACAGGGTAAGCTCTCAGGTGTTAGATTCTCTTGGCACATCTTGAAGCTCTATGCAAGTGGCTGTTATTATTTTTGTTAGGCTAATGCCTAACAGTACCAAGCTGTAGAGGCAAAAACACCCAGTGGGTAAAGGTGAGGTAGTGTATTATTTCCCCATTGCTGCTGTAACATATTACCACAAACAACACAGACATATGTTCCTACAGTTCTGGAGGTCAGAGATATGAATCCCATTTCACTGGGCTAAAGACAAGATGTCGCAGGGCTGGCACCTTCTGGAGGCTCTAGGGTAGAATCTGTTCCCTGGTCTTTTCCTGCTTCTAGAGTCCGACTCCATTCCTTTGTTCACTACCTCCCCCATTCATCTTCAAAGCCAGCATCAGAGTGTCTTCTCTTCTTTCTGACCTCGGCTTTGTGCTTACAACTTCTCTCTCTGACCCTAACTCTACTGCCTCTTCTTAAAAGGATGTGTGTGATTACAGTGCGCTCACCTGGAGAATTCAAGCTATTTTCTCCATCTCAAGAACCTTAACCATTTCTGGCAAAGTCCTTTTGCCATATAAGGTAACATCTTTATGGGGTCTGAGGATTAGGATGTCGACATCTTTGGGTAGCCATTATTCCACCTATCACAGGTACCCAGGGAAGGAAAAAGGAAATTTCCAAGAAGGAAAAACTTGAAAATTGGAAAGGCTAATTGCAAATGGTGACTACTGAATAATTAGAAATGTAATGAGGGCAGTGATGAGATGACAGCACAGATGCATGACCATAGTGCAGTCCCAGCGACTCCTGATAGGTAAAGGAGTGGGTTTATTTGACTGACTGCCTCCGGCCACCCTCACCTTCTTTAGGGCGTTTCTCAATTCCTACTCTCACCTCTTTTTGTGTCTATCCTTCTACCACTTTTCCCCTCTTCCCCTCTGTGTCAAGAAGCTATTGTGAGACCTGATTTATGAGACTTTGTCATGAGACTTTGCTGTTATATGGACCTGATTTTAAAATTTTGGCTCAGTCACTCCCACACTTCACGACCTTGGTCCAATCACTTAACCTCTGCACTTGAAATACCTTATTTATTAGAATAGTCGTAATGCCAATTTCCTCAACGGCTTTTGCAAGATATAATGTGAGATAACTCTTTGAGAAAATACTTGGCTCCAATCAATGCTAGCTTTTCTGTCTCTTTCTTGTTCCTCCAGTCCTCTTGTCTTTTGGGGTTCAGCAAATCTTTCTTTGAGACGTCCTCTGTGCTGGTTGCTATTCCAGGAACTTCCACATATAGTGCCTCATTTGTTTCTCCTGACAACCTTATAGGATGGATTTATTTATTTCCTGTTATTGATGGGCATAGTCAGCTCCAGAGAGTCAAGGTAACTTAACAAATCCATGTCACAGGAGGTGGCAGAGCTGTGATTCTGGTCTGAGACGTCTGACTCCATGCCTGGCTGTGAAATAGAACCACAGAACCACAGTCTACATTTCATTGCTAAAAGATACAGTTCTAATTTCTTGCTACTTATTTTCAAAAGTTGAACAGTCAGAACATTTGTTTACTTTTTTCTTATAAAGCAACTGCAGTAAATATCTTTTTTTTTTTTTTTTTTTTTTTTAAGAAATAAAGGTCTTTTTCTGTCACCCAGCCTAGGGTCCAAAGGTGCAATCACAGCTCACTACAGCCTCAAACTCCTGGACTCAAGCCATCCTCCTTCCTCAGCCTCCTGAGTAGTTGGGACTACAGGCACGTCCACAATGCCCAGCTAGTATTTTATTTTTTTTAGAGATGGAGTCTTGCTATCTTGCCCAGGCTAGACTTGAACTCCTAGGCTAAAGTGATCTTCCCACCTCAGCCTCCTTGTGGTGGGCATACATGCACGAGCTACCACACACAGCCTCAACAAATACCATCTATGGCAGAACTTTTAACTTTGAATATGGCCCTTGGTTTTGTTGCGGGAGTCCACACCCATCCCCTAAAGAGCCGCCCAGGGTCTGCTCCACGTGGCATGGCAGGCAATGCAAAATTCTCCTCTTTCCATTCAGAGGTGCTTGGCAGGTGGCCAGCCCATGGCTCTGAGCTCATGTTCCTGGTAGTTCATTTCTGCTTGGCTGGTCACGTGAAGGGAAGTGGATGACTGAAGGACACACAATCTGTAATTAGTAGGAGTGGGAGTAAAAGGTATCACAACAGGTTGTACCAGCACCGGCACGCACACCAGCAGCTGAGACACACACCAGTGGGCAACCCTGAGTGCTAACCTGTACCAGTGAGACGTGGCATACAGGGTATTGCCAGGCTCTGCCTCACTTACAGGAGAATAGAGAACAGTGTTGTCTCTGGAGAGCTGTAACCTTGAGAAGACAGGAACTTGCCAGCGGAAGGCTCTTTGAGCTAATGAGAAAACGGTGCCCCTTCCTGTGGGCAGGCATAGTTTCATGCCAAAGCACAAAGCCTGCCACAGTGTACCTGAGTTGCATGTCAGTCCCCACCTGCCCTGGGCTTCAGCAGCACCGCAGAGGGGCAAGAGCCTTGACTCTGGGCTCGAATCACAGCTTACTGACCTCTGCTTCTGTTCTTACAACCTCTCCCTGATTCTGTTTCTACTTTACTGCCTCTCTTTTATAAGGACACCTCAAAGAAGGTGAGGGTGGTAGGAGACATTTCTTCACCTTTTAGGAGTTGCTGGGACTAGGGTCATGCATCTGTGCTGTCATCTCATCACTGCCTCCATTATGCTTCTGACTAACCCTTCAGTAGTCACCATCTGTAATTAGCCTTCCCAATTTTCACATTTTTCCTTTTTGGAAATTCCTTTTTCCTTCCCTGGATACCTGTTACGGGCTGAATGATGACCACCCAAAGATGTCAACATTCTCATCCTCAGAACCTTTGAGGATGTTATCTTACATGGTAAAAAGATGATTAAATGAAGGTTCTTGAGATGGAGAGAATAGCTTGACTTGTCCAGGTGGGCCCACTGTAATCACCCAGTGTTTTTATGAGAGGGAGGCAGTAGAGTTACGGTCAGAGAACCATTTACTGCTGTCTGACCTTAGCCAACTGACTTCACTTCCTCTGTGACTTGGGTTCATTATCTATAAATTGGGGTGAACCATTATACCTATCTCAAAGGTTCCTGTGAGGGCCAGGCGCGGTGGCTCATGCCCATAATCCCAGCACTTTGAGAGGCCAAGGCAGGCAGATCACTTGAGGTCAGGAGTTGGAGACCAGCCTGGCCAACATGGTGAAACCCCTTGTCTACTAAAAACAAAACAAAACAAAACAAAACAAAAAACCCCAAAATTAGCCTGGCATGGTGGCAGGTGCCTGTAATCCCAGCTCCTTGGGAGGCTGAGGCTGGAGAATCACCTGGACCCAGGCAGTGGAGGTTGCAGTGAACCGAAATAGTGCCACTGCATTCCAGCCTGGGCAACAGCGTGAGACTCTATCTCACAGAAGAAACAAAAACAAACAGACAACAACAAAATTCAAAGGTTCTTGTGATGGAAGAAGCAACAATTTAACCCACGTACAAGACAGAATGGTTCCTAGTCATAGCAGGTACCAATGGAGGTGAGTTAATTTTAGGCTTACTAGAGTTGCAAATTCAATTACTGGGAGGAAATAGAGTCCTCAGTTCTCTCTCTTCTTCCAGTCCCAGGCCCCAAGCCTCCTTTTATCCTACATGTCCTCTGTGAGTTTAGAAATATCCTCTGTGGTACCTCATCCTCACTGATCCCCTCATGATAGCAGCAAATTCACCTGGGAACTAAGCTTACATTGATGCATGCTTCAACATATATTTGCTTAAGAGCTTAATTTGTATTGCTGAGTGTATTTGTTCAGAGAAAAGCTAAACTGTTCAAACAAAGAAATCTAAAACTGTAGTGGTTTCAAGAAGGTAGACACTTAAAATTTATGACCACTGGTAACTGTTTTGGGACAGACAAGTTAGAATTTCCACCCTGAGACTGTCTTTCCAATAAGGTAAACTGTGCCTTCCCTAGTTAAAGTATTCACATGCTAGTTATTTAGCCGTGCACAGAAAATGGGGCTCATTTACATGATCTATAAACTTCATTTTATTTTATTTTTATATTTTCATTATATTATTATTTTATTTCTTTGTTACTAAGGTGGGAGTGCAGTGGCGTGATCTTGGCTCATTGCAACCTCCACCTCCCGGGTTCAAACGGTTCTCCTGCCTCAGCCTCCCTAATAGCTGGGATTACAGGCGCGTGCCACCACACCCAGCTAATTTTTGTATTTTTAGTAGAGACAGGATAGCACCATGTTGGCCAAACTGGTCTCTAACTCCTGACTTAAAATGATTCACCCGCCTTGGCCTCACAAAGTGCTGGGATTACAGGTGTGAGCCACCATGCCTGGCCTCAAACTTAAGATAATATTGAGACATAACCTGGGCTGTAATACATCTAGAACCTGTGAACAGTTCCGTTATATCATACATCCCACGTATCCTACTGGCTCCCGGCTCGCTTTCCCCCTTCATTCTAATAATCACCGTATTCTTCTGAGAAATTCACCACTCCAGTGTTTTTCTTATCGTGGTTGGATCAAAATGTCTACAGTCAAAAAAGGACTATTTTTACCTTGAGACTTAATTCAGTAGCTCTCTGCAACGGTTTTCTCTATTAGAGTTGACAATAAATGTTCATTGTAATAGAAGGTGCCAACTAAGAGAATGTCAATAATTGTAATTGTTGATTGTTACTAGCTGTAAATGGAGCTGGCAAAATGAGCTCATTATCCATAAGAAATGGCATACATGTTGATTGCACACAAAAAGTGTAATGTGCATACAAGACAAAGCAGAGACATCACATTTAATCAAGTCTTTATTTTACCATCTGCTTAATTTTTCTTTTAAAAATCTCTGACACATAAACATTTGTGATGCAGGTAGTAGGTGATGCTGCTGTCTGTATTTCTCAGAACACCTGGAGGCCAGAGTTTCTACCCTAATTTCTCAGTGTCACACTAGCAGCTGCATGACGCAGAGGTGGACCCAGCACCCCCCTCTGCAGCTGGCACTCCAACCCAGGCACAATGTGACTCAGTGTGACCCTGTTCAGGTTGGAGCTATCTTTGGAGACACTGTCCCAGAAACAAATAAAACAATACAGGATGCTACATTGTCCTAGATGTATGAGGAAATTTGTATCCACTAACACATCGCTCATACATTTATTCATTTATTCAGCAAATGTTGATTGTCTACTTCTGTTTTACTCAGTGTATTTGTCAGGATAAAGGTTAGGCAGCTATAAGACAGAAATTTAAAAATGCAGTGGCTTAAGAAAGAAAGAAGCCTTTGCTCTTTCCAGTCACAGTCCAGGAAGTCCACGTTGGCAGGGCACCTTGGCTACACCTGTTTATTCAGGGATCCTGTTGCCCCTCCATCCCATAGACTGTGTCCTTGTAATGCTTGTGGTTTGTATAAGTGTTTAAAGGCCGCCTCACTACTCCTTTCCACAAAAGAGGACCTGTATTCTCCAACACGCTTTGAGAGTGTTTACACTTCGACAGTGTTTACACTTCACTTTGACAAATCAGAAACATCTTAACTTAAGAAATGTTATTAAAATGTCCCTTTGAAATTTGTTTTTGAATATGTTGTCTTTTAGAAAAGTTTTTTAGGCTGGGTGCAGTTGTTCATGCCTGTAATCCCAGCACTTTGGGAGACCAAGGCGGGTGGATCACCTGAGCTCAGGAGTTCAAGACCAGCCTGGGCAACATGGCAAAACTCTGTCTCTACAAAAAATACAAAAATTAGCCGGGCACAGTGGCATCCACCTGTAGTCCCACCTACTCGGGAGGCTGAGGTAGGAGGATCACTTGAGCCTGGAAGGCAGAGGTTGCAATGAGCTGAGATCATATCATTGTACTCCAACCTGGGCAACAGAGTGAGATCCTGAGATCCTGTGATCCTGCCTCAAAAAAAAAAAAAAAAAAGAAAAGAAAAGAAAAAGAAGAAAGAAAAGACAGATAAGTTTTTTAATGTTTATACTCAAAAAGCAAGCAGTGTAAACAAGTTGTTTGCATTGGAAAGAAAGTCTGTGGAGGCACCAATGTGTATCTAAGCTAATACTCCTTGCTGCTGTAACCTCCAGTTCCCTAAGTAAAAGTTTTGCATGAAAGTCCAGACTGCACTGCTCTGCTGTTACTGAGTACAGAGCATTGATCTCATATGTCTTTTTGAAGAATGCTAACCTGAGTTTTACAGTTTGTGACATGCAGTGTGGGGGAGAGTCCAACTTCCTTCTATGGACGAGAGAAAATACTCTTGCTAGCTGAGGTCATAGACACACTGCCTGGGGTCAGCAGCAAAGGAGGCAGAGAAAGACCGACCAGCCAGATCTCTCCCACTATCATCTCTCTCCCTACTTGCCTTGTTAAATGAAGTCAGTGTTGCATTAATGGTGTGTGTGTGTGTGATCAGAAGCTTTTTTGATAAGCCTATGCTTTGACATCCTAAACCTCAGAGTTCGACCTTAGGAAGGGGTTCCCAATACTTAGGATAAACCAGCCCTCTTCTGTATGCCCAAAGCTACATCAAGAGCTTCCAGAAAGTGGAAAAGCAATTTCTTTTGAACAAAAGAGGTGGATGTGGCACACTCACCCTGTATTAATGAGAATGTGGTCACATGGCCATATCAAACTGCAAGGGATGCTGGGAAATATAGTTTCTGGCTGGCAGTCCTGTGCTTAAGTGAAACATGAGAGAAAGTAAGAAAAGATTGTGGCAGACTAATTTATGATGTGGATTTTAAATGCTCCACAGGAGTTCATTCCCATTTTCTCCCACCCTTTTCCAGAGATGTGTTATATTTTAAAAGTTCCATTAAACACAGTGAGACAACTCAACACAGAGTAGAATGTCACGCCTTTCCCCTTCTCCCCCACCCTCGCTCCCTGAAAGAGGGGATTGCCCCATCACTTACAGGGCAAGTGCAGTCTTGCCATTAACTTCTTTCTTCCTTAGAACACTGATTCATCGTTGCCATGCATTTCAAACACTCAGGTTGGCCCCAGGGGCTGCATATCCTAGAAATGTTGAAAATGAGCCCACCATCACATGATTAGACATCAGGATACCATTAATTCTGCCACACATGTGACAAATCCTACGCAGCCCCAGATACCTCCATGCTAAACCGGGAGGGAATTATTTCAAAGTAATAATTAGACATACATTCTTGCCTGCTGTGATCAGTGCTTTGTGCTTGATGCTTTATGGACATTTTCTTTCATCTCTGAAGCTGTGTTTTTAGGCAGTTTCCTGGGATCACCTCCCAAATAAACTACTTGAAGCAACACTTTGTATTTGACTTTACTCAAGAAGGAACCCAAATTATGATAGTCAGCTTAGATTAATCAAGATTTACTCCCCGCTTCCACTTCCTGGAGCCGGGAAGAAACCCATGTACCATGTGGGTGCCCAATAGTACAGAACATTAGGGCTCTGATAGCAAGGAATAGGGGGAATGATTATGGGATAGGCAACTAGCAGTTCCCTCAAGCGGTTTCAGCCCACTTTATCTTTTTATATCCAAATGAATGGCTGGGCACAGTGGCTCATGCCTGTAATCTCAACATTTTGGGAGGCCAAGGAGGGCAGATCATCTGAAGTCAGGAGTTCCAGCCTGGCAACATGGCAAAACCCTGTCTCTACTAAAAATGCAAAAATTAGCCAGGCATGTGCTTGTAATCCCAGCTTCTCGGTTGGCTGAGGCAGGAGAATTGCTTGAACCCAGGAGGTGGAGGTTGCAGTGAGCCAAGATAGTGCCACTGCACTCCAACCTGGGCAACAGAGTGAGACTCCATCTCAAAAACAAAACAAGAATTAATGAGTAGCTATCTGTCCCCACACTCGTGAACGTGTATCTGACATTTTACAGTTGTCTTAGGATTGCAATTGTCCTGTCTAGAGTGTCCACTTAGACTTGCTCTGCTCAGAGTGAATTCAGAGAGCAGGCTCTGAATGGGCCCAGTACTCCTATTCACGTGGGGAGCCTTCTGTTCGGCAGTCCTGAGCGTCCTGTGACCAAACTAGGTGGCCCACTGGACCTGTTTAAGTCTGGATGTGGCAGGGTGAGCAGCCACATGCCCCTGTCCTGGGTCACTTAGCTCTCTGGGGAAGTCTGTTGCTCAGTACTTACCATGTTCCATTGTCATCATCTGCTTTTCAGGCTGCTTTTGAAGGCCCGGGGCCAGGACTGCCATTAACCCATCTCGGAGCTTCGCTCAATTTGTAATGCTCTTCCCACTCTGGTTAGCTTTGGCTTCACAGACACATCTTGGCTTGTAGAATTTGTGCAATGTAGCCAGGGTCAGGACCAAGGTTTGTGCGCAGAACTCGGGCTAAATTTCAAGCCTCATCCTCCTTTGCCCCCTGTAATGGATGAGGCAATTTTGTGCAGGGCTCAAGCTGGGCAACCACACACAATAGCCTTGTCAGGGGCTATGTCTTCATCTCTGGCTCCCAGTTGCATAGCATAGTGCCTGAACATGACCTTGAGAAATTTACTTAACCTCTTTAAGTCTTATCTCATTGCCTGTAATGTAGTGGTTTTAATAAGACATTACCTCACGGGATTTTTATGAGAGTAAAATGGTCAGAACATGAAGAACAAGGGCCCTGTGGTCAGATTCCCTTAGGTCCAAATTCTGGCTCTGTCACGAAGGAGTATGGCTTTGGGCATGTTCCTAAGTCCTCTGAGCCTCAGTGTCCTCAACTGGGGATAATAGGTTTACCTCATGGTGTTATTGGGGAGATTAAATAAGGATACATTTAGAATACATATTTTAGAATCTGGCATGTGTCAACTATTCATTCAGGTTTAGATATTATTACAGTTAGCTTTTATGTACAGCTCCTACAGTAGTTCCTGACACACAGTAACTGATCAAAAAATGGTAACTATCAGGTGATACATATGATCAAATACAAATGATACATAAATGGATGTGAAATGAACTGAAGCAGGATGTTCCGTCCTGAGAGAGCAGACGTGTCTTTGTCCGTATGACTCCTTTTGGTAACTGTCCTGCTCCCCCACTCCATGGACTCCTGGAGTAACTCTTATACCCCTGCCTCAGGAGTAACCTTGAGACCCACACTAGCTGATCTTAGTACTCCATCTCTGAGCCCAGCAATTTGCTCAGGAGTGGGCAAGGACCCAAGAGGACCACTTGGAGTCACCTTTGAATAATGATGTGTATCTGCTGGAGAAGACAGGGCCTCTTTCTCTGCAATTGTGGATAATAGTGTTTGATTGTCATCCCCAGTTGAGAACACTGAGGTTCAGACGACTTAGGAACATGCCCAAAGCCATACTCCTTAGTGACAGAGCCAGAATTTGGACCTAAGGGAATCTGACCACAGGGCCCTTGTTCTTCATGTTCTGACCAGTTTACTCTCATAAAAGTCCCGTGAGGTAATGTCTTATTAAAACCACTACATTACAGGCAATGAGATAAGACTTAAAGAGGTTAAGCAAATTTCTCAAGGTCATGTTTAGGAACTATGCTCAGGGTGTCACCTAACTGCCAGTGGACAATTTGCCCACCTCGTGGAGAGAGGCTGCATTACTCAACACTAGAGAAAAAGTAGAGCTGAGCAATGGAGAAGAGTGAGAGGGCCTTAATGTCATTGTTTTCATCCTAAATCTAGCCATACCTGAAGCTATCTCTGCATTTGGATTTCCCAGCCAGATGATCCTCTTATTTCCACTTTTGAGTAAAGTTGTTTCAAATTAGCCTTCTTTCATTGCAGTGGAAAGGACCATCTTACTCGAGGAATGTCTGATAAATAGTAGTAATAATACTTATAAGAGTAGATAACATTTATTGAGGCTTACTAGATGCTAGGCACTCTTTTAAGTGCTTTGCATGTATTAACTTATTTAGACTTTGTAACTGTTTCAGGTAGGCATGTTACTCCTGTTTTATAGATTAGAAAACTGAGTTTCATAAAGGTTTCTTGGCTAGTGATTACAGTCAGGATTCAAACTTATAGTTTTTCTTTTCTTTTGTTTTCTTTTTTTTTTTTTGAGATAGGGTCTCACTCTGTTACCTGTGCTGGAGTGTAGTGGTGCAATTTCAGTTCATTGCAACCTCGACCTCCCACGTTCATGTGATCCTTCCACCCCAGTTCCCCAAGCAGCTGGGACTCCAGGCACACACCACTACACCCGCCTAATTTTTGTATCTTTTGTAGAGACAAGGTTTTGCCATGTTGCCCAGGCTGGTCTTGAACTCATCGGTTCAAGGGATCCATCTGCCTCAACCTAGGATTACAGGCATGAGCCACTGTGCCCAGCCTAGTATTCAAACTTAGGCATCAAAGGGAGCAATGCACCATCCAAAGCACTGCCCTTATAATGTTTTACAAATGTCACTAACATTGTCTAAAACATTTTGAATTGTATTTTAAACGTATTATTATCAGAACCAGTTTATTTTAGAAAATAAATATTGCCATGCACAATCATACTTTGTGTTTGGCCAGAAGGGGCATTCCTGTGTTTGCTGACTTTATTTAGCACATGTGACCCTCAGTGATAGTTAGCTGTTCACACAAATCAGATAAGCCCTTAAAACACAAAGGTGTGTGACCAGTGAAGAAGAATGTAAACTAGACTCTTCAGGTGATTCTAAAACGCAGATTTCCAAACCTGTGTTGTGCAAGGCTTTTGAAGACAACATTTGGATACATAAATTACAATATGCAATTAAAAAGCTCAATCAGATCACACTATGTTCACACATATTACTTTGTCTTTTACCTATGTATCTGACAAAAGTAAGGTATCAGCCACTTGCAATAGGGGATCAGGCAACTCTAGCTGGTGTCCAGAGGGTGACCCATTTCCTCAGATGACCATGAGGAAAGCCATTGAAATAACTCAGGAAACATAATGTTGAGATTGAGACTGAAACCGTCCATTGATGTGGCTGGTAACTGCCAGAATTTTCCATTGAAATTTAATTTTTTCCTCTTTGCAGAAATGGCATTTTTTCCCCTTTGCAATTAGAAACCTGTGGGGGAGATAATGTTGCACCATACACAATATCCTTGTCTGCAGCAATTTCTCAATGAATGGCTGAGTCCTTAAGGACAACAACTTTATCCATCTTGCTTGCTCAAGGGCAACTCAAGACAGCTTTGTAGCACTCTTTCTAAAATACCTTCAACACACTTTGTTTTTTGTATTTCTTATGAATCCTAGGTTACAAGTGTTCATTTGGCTATTTGGCTGTTCTTCAAAAACAGCACAAACTTGCTCAACGCTGATAGAGAAGTTCTGCAACTATGTGTCAACACTTCCTGTCAGGGGCAGCTGGAAACACAGCTTTGCTTTGCAAACCTCCTTTCCTTTCTGCCAATACGCAGAGTTTTCAAAATAGCTTACGAAACAGGTAGGATTCCATTGTGTCCTCCTTATATAGGGGGTTTCAACTCTGATTAAATTTTAGAATCATCTGGGGAGCTTTAAAACTACATCCTGGTCCAAATTTAGATCATTGGATCGGAATCTATAAGGGAGAAGCCAACATAAGTATGTTCTAGAAGCCTTAAGATGATTGAATTGGGTAGCCCAGGTGGGAATCACAGAAAAAGAAGCCACTTCAAGCAGGGAAAGAAACTGTAATGTCTCCATTTAGCATCAAGGCCCTATATACCTTCCTCCAGAATATTGGTTGCCCAGCTTTTCTGCATGTTAGAATCACCTGCGGAGCTTTTGAATTCCTGATGGCCTGGTTGCATCCCCTGCCAATTAAATGGCAATGCCTGGGCATGCAAACCCGGCATCAGAATATTTTAAAGATTCCAAATGATTTAAATATACAGCTACATTTTGGAACCACTGCTCCAAAGACTGTCTTCTGAAGAGGTACTTATGGTTTGCTTGAAAGAATTAAAGAACCAAACAGTTCTGCTGCTTACTACCTGTATGATCCTTTAGCTTACATTTCCTTATTAGGAAGAGAGAGATAATAATGCTAACTCATAGTTGTGTTGTCTGGGCTGAAGGAGAGTATATTTACAGCATATAATTGTACCCATCTTATCCCTTGTATTAGTTTTCTATTGCTGCCATAACAAATTACTGCAAAATTAGTGACTTAAAACAATACGAGTTTATTATCTTACAGTTCTGGAGGCAAAAAATTCAAAATGGGTTTCACTGGGCTAAAATCCAGGTGTGGGCAGGACTGCCTCCCTTTCTGGAGGCTCTAGGGGAAGGTCTGCATTCCTGCCTTTTCCAGCTTCTGGAGGCCACCCGCATTCCGTGGTTTAGGGCCCCCTCCCATCTTCAAAGTCACCATGGCCTGTAGCCTATCTCACATTCCCTCACTCCATCCTCTGAGCCTCCCTCTTCCACATTGAAGGACCCTTGGGATTATATTGGGCCCCTCCAGACAATCCAAGAGAACCTTCCTGTTGCAAAATAGCTGATTTGCAACCTTCATTCTGTTTACTACCTTCATTTCCCTTTGCCATGTGTATTAGTTCATTCTCACATTGCTATAAAGACATACCCAAGTCTGGGTAATTTATAAAGAATAGAGGTTTAATTGACTCACAGTTCCACGTGGCTGGGGAGGCCTCAGGAAACTTATAATCATGGCAGAAGGGGAGGGAGGCACATTTTACATGGTGGCAGGTGAGAGAGAAAGCGAGCAAGAGCAGGGAAAACTGCCTTATGGCACCATCAGATCTCAGGAGAACTCACTCAGTATCACAGGAACGGCATGGCGAAAACCGCCCCATCATCCAATCAGCTCCCACCAGGTCTCTCCCTGGACGTGTGAGGATTACGGGGATTACAATTTGAGATGAGATTTGGGTGGGAACACATAACCAAACCATATCACCATGTAAGGTGACGTGTTCACAGGTGCTGGACATTGAGAGGTGGACATCTCTGGGAGGCCTCTCACACCCTCGTAACTTTTCCCTCTGATCAGGACACAAAACGTAATTGCAGGTTTATGTCAGCTGATGTCTTACAAATACATGAGAATCTTATTCATGTTTTATTAGCATGAAAACAGCTAAATGATACCTATTCCAGGTATTTCTTTTATTGTTTGTCTAATAGATTCCTTCCCTGCTGTCTGTTGAAGTGATGGGCTTAGGCACCCTTGTATGTGACATGTGATCTTCTGAATAGTCACAGTCAACTGGACCACGGGTAGACCCTGACCCCTGGGGAGGCCATGAATTGGCTTGTGAGCACTTCTTTAGAAATTTTCTTAAGAACTTGAGGTAAAGGTTGTCTCTAGAGTGCAGCAACAACTAATGACAGTTATCCATACCTCTTATCTAACCAGTTTTGCTGCAAAAAGTTTTAATGGCAAAAACTGCAATTACTTTTGCACCAATCTAATAGAATTAGAACTGGAGGCTGGGCGCAGTGGCTCACACCTGTAATACCAGCACTTTGAAAGGCCAAAGTGGGTGGATCATTTGAGGTCAGGAGTTCGAGACTAGCCTGGCTGACATGGCAAAACCCCGTCTCCACTAAAAATATAAAAATTAGCTGGGTGTGGTGGCATACGCTTGTCGTCCCAGCTACTCTGGCGACTGAGGCAAGGAGAATCGCTTGACCCCAGGAGGTGGAGGTTGCAGTGAGCCGAGATCACGCCACTGCACTCCAGCCTGGGCAACAGAGTGAGACTCTGACCCCCACTCCCCCAAAAAAGAATTAGAGCTGGAATTGGCAACATGGTAATTCAATGCCATATACAAGTCAGAATTTGAAAGGAGCAGGAACCATCAGAGCACAGAGGAAGGTGGTTTCCAGAGAACTGAGAAAAGCTGAGATGTGAGACATTTTAGCTCCAAAAGAAAGGTGCTTCCATTTTTTTCTTTTTCTTTTAAGAAAACTCCTGTTCCCATAGCTTTGGCTATCTTTTGGAAAAAAATGTTTAGAATAAGATATTGAAAACGAAAACTTGTGACAGCAAAGAAAGTTAGAAAGCTGAATTATGAGTTCTAAGGGTTTTTATAAAATCATCCAGCTTTTTCTTTTGTGTTTTTTTGTTTTGTTTTGTTTTTTGAGACTGAGTCTCAGTCTGTCGGCCAGGCTGGGGTGCAGTGGTGCGACCTCGGCTCACTGCAGCCTCTGCCTCCTGGGCTCAAATGACTCTCCTGCCTCAGCCTCCTAAGTAGCTGGGATTATAGGCCCATGCCACTACCGCCCAGCTAATTTTTGTATTTTTAGTAGACATGGGGTTTCACCATGTTAGTAAGGCTGGTTTTGAACTTCTGACTTCAAATGATCTACCTGCCTCGGCCTCTCAAACTGTTGGGATTACAGGCATGAGCCACTACACCCGGCATATCACAGCTTTTTCTTATCCTTATAACAGGGCAAATGAAGGGGGGAAAATGAAAAAGAAAATTCTTAAAAATCTCACGTCCTAATATTCCCGACCTTCCATGTTTTACAAATAACAACATGGAAAGTTCTCTAGGGAAGAAAATGCATTGGTTAGAAAGGTTTTTGACTAAATTAGCAGCAAAACCAGTTAGTGGCAGCTAAACTCAAAGAGCATTTAAGTTTGCTGAACAAGAAGCCAGGTGGAGGCTCCGGGGTTTGTTCTGAGGCTCCACAGTGTCACCAAGGATCCCTGTCTAGTCCGAAGGAGGACATGCTCAGCTAGTGGCTTCTATATTTAGTCTCATTGCCTCACGGTCACAAGATAGCTGCTGTAGCCTTGGGTATTTTGCCTTCACATCAGCTTTCCAAGGTAAAATGAAGAAGCAGGAGTACTACATTACTACATAAGGACTTTATCCCTCTGAGGTTCTGTCATTTATCTGAGTAGGGTATTTCCCCAGCCAACTTCTTCCTGTATCTCTTTGGTCAGAACAGGCTCACATGCTGACCTCTAACACAACACTGTCAAAGAGAATGGAACAACATGAAGATTTAGACCAAACATGATTAATCGCCTGCTGCAGGAGTGAATGCCTCCCTCCCTCAGGTGAATGGATTTCTACTGATTGACATTCTGTTAGCAGGGAAGAAGTGGGATGACTGGTTGTTGGGTAGCCAACGAAATGTCTGCAGCCAGCAAGCAATGAAATGGCTGCAAGGAGGAAGAAGGGGAGAAACAGGATTTAGGAGACCACAAACTTCTTGGTTTTGCAAGAAAGGACTTCTAGTTATGCCTATCACAACAGCTCTGGTTGAGGCTGCTAGTACCACATCAGAAATTCATTTTTCCTATAATATCCTTAAGGAATCTTCCAGGTTCTGGGTGGAAGGCCTTGCCTGAGATTCATTCTCAGTTCTTCATCTTCAAATTCTGTTCAAGAAATTCCTCTGGATGGCAACGGGCAGGGCTGGCTAACCCCACTAGAACTTTGAGGCACTGAACAGATTTTGGTATCACTCTTTCTCTCTTCCACCCCAAGTAATTGAAAATAAAAACAAAGTCCAACCAATAACTACCCAAGTTTTCCCCATGACTGCCACCCATCAACAATGATTTTATTGAAGTAGTATCAATTTTCAATTTTTTTTTTTTTCGTGATTGAGACTTTTCCAATGCCCTGAAGTATTAGTCTCTATTTTGTGTAAAACTACACTGCTCACCCATTCATGGGGGATCTCTGGCTTCTCATGTGATCACTGGAACTGAAGGTAATGTTTTAAAAAATAGTTTATTATTTCAACACTTGGAGAGTTAATCCAGACCATCAAAGGGTAACACTCCCAACAGAAAACTCTAATCAATTTTGGTAACTAAGCCAATGTCAGTAAAATAAATAAAATACTGCTTGTGTGATTGTGTGGTTGTTATAGATCTCAAAACATTTTTAAAATAAAGAGGCTGCACAATTTACACAAAAATATAACCCTAAAGAGAAAGCAATGGAGAGAAATGCTAACACTTTTTGAGCATCCTCCTTATTCCAGGTGCAGGAAAGACAATATACACGCATGTGTTGTTACATTTAATCCTCAGAGCCAACCCCACAAGGTAAGTATTATTACAGGCAATTGACCAGTGAGGAAATTGAAACTTACAAAATGAGAGTGACTTATATAAGATAACAAGTTAGTTAGCAGCAGCTAACTCACTTAACGGAGCCATGTCTTCCTTAAGAACACACGCTCTCTTTTTTTTTTGGACAGATATATGGGGCAAAATATTTGTTATATGGGTAGAAGTGTTATCAGAAAAGGTCCCTATCCAGACCCAAAGAGAGGGTTCTTGAACCTCATGCAAGAAAGAATCCAGGGTGAGTCCACTAAGTATCCTGAAAGCAAGTTTATCAGACAAGTAGAGAAACAAAAGAATGGCTACTCCATAGGCAGAGCAGTGATATGGGCCGCTTGACTGAGTATACTTACAGTTATTTCTTGATTATATGCTAAACAAAGGGTAAATTATTCATGAATTTTCTGGAAAAGGGGTGGGGATTTCCCCAGAACTGAGGGTTCCTCCCCATTTTAGACTATATAGGGTAACCTCTGGACATGGCAATTGTAAACTGCCATGGCACTGGTGGGAGTGTCTGTTAGCATTAATGCGTTATAATTAGCACAAAATGAGCTGTGAGGATGACCAGAGGTCACTTTTGTCGCCATCTTGGTTTTGGTGGGTTTTGACCCACTTCTTTTACCACATTCTGTTTTATCAGCAGGATCTTGGTGACCTGTATCTTGCCCTGACCTCCTATCTCATCCCGTGACTAAGAACGCATAACCAGGCCAGGCACGGTGGCTCGTGCCTATAATCCCAGCACTTTGGGAGGCTGAGGTGAGCAAATCCACTGAAGTCAGGAGTTTGAGACCAGCCTGGCCAACATGGCCAGCTAATCAGGAGGCTGAGGCAGGAGAACTGCCTGAACCCAGGAGGCAGAGGTTGCAGTGAACTGAGATCTCCCCACTGCACTCCAGCTTGGGTGACAGCGAGACTTGGTCTTAAAAAAAAAAGATAAGAATGCCGAACCTCCTGGGAATGCAGCCCACTAGCTCTCAGCCTTATTTTACCCAGCTGCTATTCAAGATGGAGTTGCTCTGGTTCGAATGCCTCTGACAGAAGCTTTAGGTGTTCATTGAAAAGGGCACCAAATCCACTTTAGCTGGGTCATAGTTGATGTCCCTAGAGGCAAGTGTGGTGTAGCTTTTGTGAATAACTGTTGTTGATTTTTTACAGTTTTGGAGTTACAAAGTAAAAAATATTATTCCTGTCCACAGATAACTTATGAACCAGTGAAGAAACAAAAATGCAAACCAATGATTAATTAGTGACATAACTGCTACAATGGTGACAGGTGCAGGGTAGAGTTAAATCACAAAAAAAGAAGTCCCTACCCAGAAGGATACTGGAGAAGGATTCATGGAAAGATTCACATAGATAGTGGCTTAAAGAGTAATAGAAGTTTGCCCGGCAGATAGTCTGTGGGGGAACGTTCCAGGCAGAGAGGACAGTCTGTGCAAAGGCAGGGAGAGGTTCAAGAGAGCTCTGGGAATGTAGTTCAGAATTGCCAGCTTGCGAGATTTAAAAATAAGAGGCAGAAAATGAATCCCTCTAGAAAAACAAGTGCCAGGTCTTCGTTAAAATGTTTAGCTTTTATTTTTTAGGATAAAATAATAATTCTTCAGCAAAGTGACATCATCAAATAAGAGATGATATAAAAGAATAGCAGCCCCAAATCAATTAATATTTTAAATATTCATGCCTGCAAAAAAAAAAAAAAAATTTGATGATCACCTAAATGTTCACCAGAAAAGGACTGGTTAAATACATCCATAATTTACATCCATAAGTTAAAATATACAGCTATTAAAAGAATTAGGCAGATCTATACTGGCCAAGATCAGGTTCTCTAGCAAGCAAAACTAAGAGTATTTGGAAGGTACAAGCCTAGGGTAGTGAGGGTGAGGCAAAAGGGAAGTGAACTAAGAGAAGGTGCAATGCAGTGAATTACCATGCAGACAAGGTCAACGGATTATAAAGAGATAGCAGCATTGCACTCAGCCAAAGAGTTACAAGTATCTCTGAGGCATCTCAAAGTTGTGAGAGAGAAAGGAGGGACTCCTGGTACGTCCTGTTCCCAATTGGTCAAGATTCACACTTTCCAGTTATGCCCCTTAGAAGCACATGGTAAGCTGGGACCTCTATCTGTGGTGTATGGTGTTTCATCCAGGACCAGAAGCAGAGAGGCACAGGTGCTAGAGGAGGACTGAATAATAGAGAAAAAAGGAGGCTATTGAGGGAAATTTAAGCATCAAAGATTTTTATCCCCATGCGTTATACTACCTGGTAGTAGGGTCTGGAAACATATTATTTCATCATATATTATGTGTCAGTAAGCTGTCTTTTAAAAAACATTCCGAATGTTTTTAGATTTAACTGTGACCCAGTATTTTGGTATAAAATAAGCTCTGAAATGTACTCTCAGTGATAAAACAAGGTACAGAGTAGTATATATGATATTCTAATGTTGGATAAAATAAAGAATAGATGTATGCTTATTTCTTTATGGAATACTATGGAAGAAGACACGAACTCAGTAGCTGTATTTGTCTTTGGAAGAGGGAATTGTATGGTTGGGAGATTGGGTAAGAAGGAGACTTGCTTTCTACCATATACCTTTTTATTCATTTCTGACTTGGTACCATGTCAAGCCATTATCTATTAGTACAAAAAACTACATTAAACTGTGTCTGAGTCCATTTGTGCTGCCATAACAAAATGCCACAGACTGGGTAATTTGTAAAGAATAGAAATTTATTTCTCACAGTTCCAGGGGATGAGAAGTCCAAAATCAAGGCACCAGCAGGTTTGGTGTCTGGTGAAGGCTGCTCTCTTTCCAGGATGGCTCCCTGTTGCTGCATCTTCTGAATGGAGCAAACACTGTATCCTCACTTGGTGGAAGGGATGGAAGGCAGAAGATCCACTCCCTCAAGCCCTTTTATGAAGGTCCTAATCCCTTAAAAATCCATGAGGGCTCTCTCCTCATGACCTAACATAGCAGGCCTCAGTTTCTCATTTTTAAATTGTTGAAGTTGAGCTAGAATAAGGACCAGCAAATTTTTTCTGTAAAAGGCAGACAGTGAATATTTCAGTTTAGCTTTGCATATTATGACTGTCTCTGTCATAATGACTCAACTCTGTTGTTGCAGCACAAAAGCAGCTGTAGTCAGCAGAGAAACAAGTGAGCCTGGTTGTTTTCCAATAAAACTTTATTGGAAGTTTTAGAAGTCTATTGGGAGTCCCAATAGAAACTTGAATTTGATGTAAATTTTTTAAAGACATGATCTCACTCTGTTGCCCAGGCTGGAGCACAGTGGCACAATGACAGCTCACTGCAGGCCCTACCTCCCGGGCATGAGCAATCCTCCCATTTCAGCCTCTTAAATAGTTGGGACTACAGGTGTGTGTCTCCATACCTGGCTAATTTTTAAAAAGTTTTTGTAGAGATGGAGTCTCACTGTGCTGCCCAGTCTGGGCTCAAATTCCTGTGCTCAAGCGATCCTCCTTCCTCAGCCTTTCCTCAGCCTCTCAAATCATTGTGATTACAGGTATGAGCTACTATGCCCAGCCTCATCTAATTTTTGTGTGTCATGAACTATTACTTTTCTTTTGCTTTTCCCCAACGCTTTAGAAATGTAGAATCCATTCTCAGCTTACAGGCTGTACAAAAACAGGCAGCAGATCCTATTTGGGTTATGGGTTATGGTGTGCTCACCCCTTAGAATATTACTCCCATGTTAAAATTCTAACTACTTGTATAAAATCTTGACATCCCTCCAACCAATAGTTAGGACTATAATCTAGCTCTACTAGCCCACTGAAGCTTTGCAATTGTATATAAATTATTGCTGATTGTTTAATTTGCATTTCGTTTTCAATTAAATTTGTGTTTTTTCTCCCTACCTCTGTCATACTTATTCTTGCTGCAATGTGTGCTGATTTGCAGTGGACTCCTGAACTGTAATGAAGGTCACAAAAGAAGATTTATTTCCTATGTGATTTCTGGTTAATTCATTTCTGGATGTTAGAGCCACTTTTATGAGCCACACACAATATGCCATATGGAATATCATTATGTGCTCTCTAGAGCTTCTGTCATTGCCATCTGTCTGTGACTTCCTGTGTGGTTTCTTTGGCAGTGGGGGATTCATCTATCATAAATGCTTCTATACAGCAAGTTTTGAAAACCCAATTCTAAACAACATCTGCCTCTGAAGTTAGATGTATATTTTCAAGGCTTATGCATTTGAAGCACATTAATAATGATCCCTATGGGTCCACAGTTAAAATTACAAGAGTATAATGTAGTCCATCACCAGGGTAACAGCTAGATACCAGCACTGCCGATACTGCAGATCCTTCTACAAGCTAATCTTTAAAATCTCCCACTTTGAGGACTCTGACACGTTGGTCAAAACCTTGACATTATGCCTAAAGTAGTCTTCTGTTCTCAACAGCCAGAACTTTCCATCCTTAACAGTAGAAGCTATATTTGCTCATTTTGTTTTTGTGTCTCAGTATCTAATACAACATCTAGCACTTTGTAGAAGTTCAATTAATTTGTGTTGACTTGAACTGAAATGTTGAATCATACCTTGCAAGGTTAGAAACTTGCAATGGTTGTATCTCCATGTAATATCAATAACAAGATTTTCACTCAGTATGACACTGGTTGAAAAGATGGTGAATTGCTTGTTATATTTTGACATAGTTTGGCTCTGTGTCCCCACCCAAATCTCATGTCGAATTGTAATTCCCGGTGTTGAAGGAGGGGCCTGGTGGGAGGTGACTGGATCATGGGGACGGACTTCCCCCTTGCTGTTCTTGTGATAGCGAGTGAGTTCTCATGAGGTTTGATTGTTTAAAAATGTGTAGCATTTCCCCCTTTTCTCTCTCCTGCCAGCCATGTGAAAATGTGCCTGCTTCCTTCCCCTTTGCCTTCCACCATGATTGTAAGTTTCCCGAGGCCTCCCAGAAGCAGAGGCCTGTACAGCCCACAGAAACATGAGCCAATTAAACCTTTTTCCTTTATAAATTACCCAGTCTCAGGTATGTCTGTATAGCAGTGTGAGAACAAACTAATACATATATAGATGGTTGATTATGAATGTATATCAAATGCATAGTTATATTATGAGGATGAATGAGATATTCAGAATAAAGCATTTTTAGCTCTTTAGATAAATGCATATTCTAGATCACCCAGGATCAGCAGGTGTGGAGGAAAGAGGCTTGACCTCTGAGTGAGATCTCAGTCTGAATCCCAGTTTTTTAAACTCTAAAATAGTAAAAGAGACCACTTATGATCTCAGCTCTATTTTGGTCTCTGTGAAACAACAACAATAACCCTTTCCCTGCTACCCCAAAGAATTGATATAAGAATTGACTGAAGTAGTGTAGATGACAAAAACTTATAAATGAAAACTCACAAATACAAATATAGAATTTGTTTATTTATCTGCACATTTATGGCCCACCAGGGTAAAGCACTGGGGAATATAGAGGTGATAAACAGAGGCAACTTATTTATTTATTTTTTTGAGATGGAGTTTCGCTCTTGTTGCCCAGGCTGGAGTGCAATGGCGTGATCTTGGCTCATTGCAACTTCTGCCTCCCAAGTTCAAGCGATTCTCCTGCCTCAGCCTCCCAAGTAGCTGGGATTACAGGCATGCGCCACCACACCTGGCTAATTTTGTATTTTTAGTAGAGATGGGGTTTCACCATGTTGGCCAGACTGGTTTCGAACTCCTGACCTCAGGTGATCCATCTACACTGGCTTCCAAAATTGCTGGGATTACAGGCATAAGCCACCGTGCCTGGCCAAGGCAATTTATTTTTGAAGGCAAACACACAAAGGGAGACTGCAGGAGTAGCCTTCAACTTAAGTGGGCATAAGAATCAGGTGGAGGTCATGCTAAACATACAGATTCCTAACACTGGAGGCATTCTGCCGTGATAGGTCTGTGTTTGGGCATGAGGCTGTAGAGATTTAACAACCTCCCCAGGAGATTCTCCTGCAGGTAGTTAATGGATCAGACTTTGAGAATACTAACTTAGGGCTCAGTAGCAAAGATAGAAAATTAATTAATTAATTAATTCCTTATTAGATCTCCAAAATAGGCCTGCAATAGTTTATTAAGGTGGTGTTCACAGACTGTGAAGAAGTGAGAAACCAGTGAGATGACAAGATAAGGAACACACAACAGTGGTACAATAGGCATGTTCTCCCTCTTCTTCCCAGATTTTCTGTGCTTGCTACCAGTGACTCTAATCCCAGCTCTTATTTAAGAGTTGGCATATTTGCTAGTTGGGTTTTATACATGAAAAAGAAAATAAAAAAGCAATGGCTTATACAAAATTGAAGTTTGTTTCTCTTACTTGAAAACAAGGTCCAGAGATAAACAATCCAGGGCTGGGATGGTAGCTCCACAAAGTTGCTAAGGACCTGCCAAGAGACTTGCAGTTCGTGGTCCTATCATCCCTAGTGTGTGGCCCCTCAGCCTCAGGGTCCAAGATGATAACAATAGCACCACCAGTCACAGTATCTTCCCAAGCAGAATTGAGAAAGGGCCAAGGGAGATGCAGCTGACTTTTGAGGAGGCTGCCTGAAAGTTTCCATGCCTCTCTGCTTATATCTCATTGGCCAACACTTAGTAATATTGACTCACCTGGATGCAAGGAGGTGCAGAAATGTATTTGTTATTCTCCAGGAAGCCACATGCCAAAATACAAGGCAGCATTTCAAGTGGTAAGGAATAAAGGAGAGTGAATACTGAGGTAGGCAGCCAGCAAATGCAGGCCCAGATGAGATCCTGAGATTTGAAGCTTGTTTCCCTGGGCCTGGGCCTCTGGCTACAATGGGTCCAGCCACTGCCTGATGTTGAGGCACCATAAGAACTGGCACAGCAGATGATATGGTTTGGATCAGTGTCCCCACCCAAATCTCATGCTGAATTATAATCCCCAATGTTGAAGGTGAGGCCTGGTGGGAGGTGGTTGGATCATAAGGGCAGTTTCTCATGGTTTAACACCATTCCCCTTGGTGGTGTTGTGGCAATAGTGAGTGAGTAAATAATCGTGAGATCTGGTTGTTTGAAAGTGTGTAGCACCTCCCTCCTCTCTCTCTCTCCCTCCTGCTCTGGCCATGTAAGGTGGACTGCATCCCCTTCATCTTCTGCCATGAATTTAAGTTTCCTGAGACCTCCCCAGAAGCCAAGCAGATGCCAGCATTATGCTTCCTGTAAAACGTGTAGCATTATGAAACAGTTAAACCTCTTTTCTTTATAAATTACCCAGCAACACAAGAATAAACTAATACAGCAGAGAAAAGCCAGTGGAGCTGGTGGGCAACTAGTAGGAGATTCATGGATTGCCAGACGCAAATTTTCTAATTTTGTGGTGTCTAAGTGTTCTATGACTTCTGTATTCTAATGTTCATTTCCCTCACAATAGCTGCATCTATAGGAGATTGAGAGATGACTCTTTTGAATCAGTTTCAAATTCCAGATCTGAAACTAAATAGCCCTGTGACCCTCAACTGGTAACTTGGCTGCTAAAGGATTTTGTATTTATTTCTCTAAACATAAGATAATTTCTGATTTAGCTACCTCCCATATGGGGTTATTTTACACAGCAAATGATGCAGGAAAAGTACTTCTCAGTTTCTGGGTGAGGTTTGCATGTATATTATTTTGAAAAAAGAAATCCATCAAATGTATGTTAGTGATTAATGAAAGTATTTAAATTATTTAAGTGGAGTTCATACACTTAAAACTTTAATTAAAATTTTTCTATTAGCAGGTAATATGAATACTTAACATTTCTTACTTAATCAGAGGAAAATTTCTCCCACTGAATTTTTAATAAAACTTCCAAACTATGAAGATCTCATGTTTCACCTCCAGTTTTTCCTGATTATGATAGCTCATTAATATTAGAAAGCATCTCTCTCGAAACCAATTGTTTTTCTTGGGAACCTTGTCATTTCTTTTTTACATCAAATTCAAGTATCTACTCTTTCTTCAATGACACCTCTTTTTTTTTTTTTTTTTAGAGATGGAGTTTTGCTCTTGTCGCCCAGGCTGGAGTGCAATGGTGCCATCTCGGCTTACTGCAACCTCTGCCTCCTGGGTTCAAGTGATTCTCCTGCCTCAGCCTCCTGAGTAGCTGGGATTACGGGCGCCCACCACCACACCAGGCTAATTTTTTGTATTTTTAGTAGAGATGGGTTTCACCATGTTGGTCAGGCTGGTCTTGAACTCCTGACCTCAGGTGATCCACCCGCCTTGGACTCCTAAAGTGCTAGGATTACAGGCATGAGCCACTGTGCCTGGCCTGACACCTCTTTCTTTTAAGTATCCTTTAGTGCAGCTGAATGGGGAAGGGAAGCACACATCACCTCGTTGATGGATCTCACTGTAAATGATGACATTTGACTGTAAGGGAACCCGTTAGTGTGCCTCTGCCCCTCCAGATGACTATTTGTACCTGCTGTCTCCTCCAAAACCTCCTCACTCTAGGCTGCATCTCTGGAACTGGCTTTTCTAAATCACTAAAAAATTAGAAGCCACCTGAAGAGAACTTGCTGCGTGTCAGTCAGCACACCTGTCTGTGCCCATTCACTCCACCTGCTCTCCTGTTGCAGCAAGGAACACCTGTGTTTCTCAGCAAGGCCAACCCGTCATTTGTCTTCTATTCCCCATCCCTTCTCTTCTACTTAAGGACTTTGTTCTAGGAATTCTTCTTTTTCTCTCCTGTATTGGCAAAAGTTCTCCCCAAATCCATTGAGCCCATGCATATACAAACATACTATTATTTCTCATCTTAAATATGAAAAAGAACCCAGTCCTTTTTGATCCCACTTCCTCTCCAGGTACTGACCTATTTTTCTCCTTCTCTTTGTTTTTTGTTTAATTTAATTTAATTTAATTTAATTTTATCTTTAGAGATGGGGTCTCACTCTATTGCCCAGGCTGGAGTGCAGTGACAAGATCGTGGCTCACTGCAGCCTCAAATTCCTGGGCTCAAGCAATCCTCCTTCCTCAGTCTCCCAAGTAGCTGGGACCACAGGCATGTGATACCATTCCTAGCTAATTTTTAATTATGTTAGAGACAGGGTCTTGCCATGTGGCCTAGGCTGGTGGTGAACTTTTGTGCTCAAGCAATCCACCTGCTTCAACCAACTCGGTAGCTGGATTCCAGGCACAAGCTGCCATGCTTGGCAACTCTCCTTTCCTTTAAAGCAATTTTAGTATTGAAGGTGTCCAGTTACTGACTCTTAAACCCACTGAAATCAGGCCTTCATCCCACCATGCCATCAAATCTGCTCCTGTCTAGGTCACCAGTGACTTCCACTTGTGGCCAAATCTGATGGACAATTCCGAGTCCCACCTAACATAACCTGTCAGCAGCACTTGATGGTTGCTACTCTCTGCCTCTTAAACCCGAACTCTGCCTGGCTTCTGGGGCAGCACCCCCATCCTCCAACCTCTATCACCCATCCCATTTCCCGGCTCATTCCAAGGCAGCCACACTGGTCTTCTTGTAGCTCTGGGGGCAAGGCAGGAATAATCCCATCTCAGGGCTTTTTACTCCATGCATTTTCCTGGGATACTTTTCCCTGGATATCTACATACCTTTTGCCCTCCCTTCCTTCACCTCCCCACTGCTCTACTGCTTTACTTTTCTCCTTAACATGTACCATCATCTCATCTACTATATGCTTTACAGATTTGTATTTTTATTATCTATTTCACCCACTCTATCCACAAAGGCAGGAATTTGTCTTTTTCATTCACAGCTCTATCCCCACTTCCTAGAATAGTGCCTGGCACATAATAGATGCTCAACAAATATTTGTTAAATAAACCCTTTATTATTTAAAACACTTGGAGAAATATTTTTGTATAGCTGACATTTTATCTAGTGTTAATAAGTTCATGTCTATTTGGATGTTATCAGACTTTAAAGAACAATCATAGGCCAGGTACTGTGACTTATGCCTATAATCCCAACATTTTCAGAGGCTGAAGTGAGAGAATTGCTCGAGCCCAGGACTTCAAGATCAACCTGGGCAACATAGTGAGACCCCATCTCTAAAAAAAAAAATAGCCGGGTGTGGTGGTGTGCACCTGTAGTCTCAGCTACTCAGGAGGCTGAGTCAGGAGGATCACTTGAGCCTGGGAAGTTGAGGCTGCAGTGAGTCATGATTGCATCACTGCATTTGAGCACTCCAGCATGGGAGACAGAGTGAGACCCTGTCTCATTAAAAAAAAAAAAAGAAAGAAAGAAAGAAAAAAGAAAAAAAAAACAAAAAAGAACAATCAGAAGTGTTACGAATGCCCAAATTGAGAGTATATCTATGTATTTGTTTTAGTTGAGAGCTTAGTTTATGCCAAATATTTTATTTGAATTAACTCTTTTAATCCTTATTTTAAAGCATTTAAAATAGTTTAAAGAGGGTATTATTCCCATTTTATAACAAAGGAAATAGGCTTTAGAAAAATGATATAAATTGCCCAAGGACACCTGCTGGTAGGTAATCGGGCTGGTATTTGGGCACAGGCCGTCTGAGTGACCGAAACTCCACATTCCACACACTGTTTACATTAGTCATGGCCAGGAACGACTGCTCAGAAATCAGCTGAGCAACTGTATTTTCATTATTTATTTTCACATAGTTCTGATGCACATATATGTAGTTCTAAAACAGTCTCAGACAAATTGAAACTGAGAGTTCAGGTTGCTGCTTTATTCTACAGACATCTAAGTTCCTGCGTTATGTGAGACCCTGAGCTGGGCTCCCCATAGGATTTGGAGGCAAATGTTAGGGATGTATTGGCATTCTTGCCCTGCCCTTAAAAATATCCCCTCATCCAAACTGTGCTCATCAACCACAGCCCGGTGTAAATATCACAACGTCACCCTCTCTGTTAAGCCTAAAGTTACTTCTTTCTCCTCTGTACTATGAGACTAATTTATAGCTTTCTTGTGGCTCCAACCTTACAATGATTTGATTTGATCCATAGCGGTATGTATATGTATCATTCCTGCAATATAGACTGTAAACCAGTGAGTAGGGACCGTGTCACACATCTGTGTCTCCCACGGCACTGAGTATAGGAGCCCAACTTGTGCATAAGGAGTGAACCCTGGACTCATGTTGTAACCTTCAGCCTTTCATTCACTCGGTAACTGTCAAATACCAACCCTGGGACAGGACCTATCCTAGGTATGCGGAATATAGCAGTGGACAAGAAAACCAAGTCACTCTTCGATGTAGCCCCGCTCTAGTGGATGAAGATGGACACTGAAAACATATGTAATGAGAAATGCTTTGCAGAGACTTAAAGAAAGATCTGAGAGGGACTGAGTGACTCCTTTGAACTGGATGTTGAATATAGTCCCGCCTTGAAGGACATTTACATGGACTCTGAGGATGAGAAGGAAGCAACTTCTTCAAGAACTGGAGGCAGAGAGTTCCAGGTGGAGAGAACAGCAAGTGCATAGACCTAGGATGCCAGTGAGCCTGAAGAGCTCAAGAAATAGAAAGGCGAGGCGGGGCATGGTGGGTGTGTGCCTATAGTCCCAGCGACTGGGGAGGCTGAGGTGGGAGGATGGCTTGAGCTCAGAAGTTTGAGGTCAGTGTGGGCAACATAGCAAGACCCTATCTCTTAATATAAAAAAAATACAAACAAAAGAAATAAAAAGGGAGCCAATGTGGCTAAAACTAAGTGAGCAAGGGAAAGCAGGAAAGGAGATACGTAACAGCTGATAGTTGAGAAACGACTTTATTTTTCAAAAATACATGAATTCTGGAGAATACTGCAGACGCCATTACTTGGTAAGAAAGAGTCATGTCATTTTAAAGACAGGTTCTTGCCTGCTGCATCATAGTTTAGAATCTACTATTATGTTACTTTTACAATAGCTAGATAATCTAACAAGCCAAGACCTTATCAGTAACTACAGCACAAAGAAACATTTTCAGAGACCAGCGTATTCCCGGTATATTTCCGTGTGGCACACTGTGCCAAATGCTGTTCCGTGTTGTCACTTCAGATTTCATTAACTGTAGGGAGTGGTGGCGATCATTGAAATTAACTTATTAATGCACAGTTTCCCTTGTAGATGATCTGAGTTTGGTTAACTGCTTAGAGGGGGCGCTGCTCACACTGTTGTCTGCACAGTGCTGATCTGTGAACTGTTACCTATCTGCTGGGACAGAAATTGAGAGGAAGCAAGCAGAAACTTTCAGAGCAATGCAATGGAAATTGCTCCATGGAATCCAAGCATATAATTGATGTTAACAGGTATGGCTTTTGGTTTAAATTTTGTGTGCAAGAATGTCCTGATGACAATGACGGGACACCATTTTGCAGTAGTTGCTCTAATTAAGAGTGCCCTGTATTACCTTCATCAAGAAAGTCTTGCATGAAGAAAATGTGTCAGCTGGACTAAACAGTGTGCTTAGTGAGGGAAGAAATATTGTGAATGATGTAGAGGGTAATGTGTTAAATTCAGTGATTTTCTTTATTGTTTTATAATATAAAAACCAATCACAAACAACCCTTAATGCATACTGAGATGTGATTGTTACTGAGGGAAAAATTCTGTTGAGACTGTTTAAACTGTAAAATGAATTTTCGGTATTTCTGAAAGATAAAAAACCAGTTTCCCAACTTTTAAAAGATATAAAAAAGGACATCCAGATTTTGTTATTGTCTGATACCTTCGCATTTTTAATAAAATTAATACTCCATGAAAGGAAGGGAAGCAACATTGTCTTTTAATGACAGAAACATAGGAAAGGGCAAAAATAGAAGTTAGAAATCTGACTCTGGAATGACACTGTTTCTATACATCTTTATGATCTTAAAGTAACACTACCAGCGAAGTAGGTGATAAACAGATATTTCACGCCTGTGGAAAGTTATCATCAGACAATGTATGAATTTGACAGTGCATTTCGACTTTGATTTTTCCACATACAGTATAAGAAAGTTTTGGATGTAGAATCTATTTCTTCTTCTTCTTTTTTTTTTTTTTTTAATTTTAATTCAAGACAGGATCTCGCTCTGTCACCCAGGCTGGAGTGTGGTGGTGCACTCAAGGCTCACTGCAGCCTCCAGCTCCTGGGTTCAAGAGATCTTTTCAACTCAGCCTCCTGAGCAGCTGGGACCACAGGCACACATCACCATGCCCAGCTAATTTTTGTATGTTTTGTAGAGATGAGGGTTTGCCACATTGCCAATGCTGGTCTCAAACTCCTGGGCTCAAGCAGTCCATCAGCCTCAGCCTCCCAAAGTACTGGGATTATAGGCATAAGCCACCTCGCCCAGCTTAGAATCTATTTCTTTCATGGAAGGCTAGTAAAAACATTATTAAATACAAAACAATTGTTAAAACTGATCACTAACGAAGGATTGAAGATAAGTTATCTTGGATAATAGCTAGTGAATATCCTGAGCTTTCCAAAATCACTACTTAACATCTCTTTTCTATTTCTTTCAGTGTACCTCTGTGACACTCTTCTCAGTTATGAATGTTAGTAAAACGGTTTTACTAGCAAGTTTTATATAGAAGCAGTTTAGAATTATCCTCTATAAGTAATGCTGTCACCAATCCAACCTATATTAGCAAAATTAACAAGCAAGAAGTAAGTTCATTTTTCACATTAAATATTTTAATATTTAGGCTGGGTGCAGTGGCTCACACCTGTAATCCCAGCACTTTGGGAGGCTGAGGCGTGCAGATCACTTGAGGTCAGGAGTTTCAGACCAGCCTGGCCAACATAGTGAAACCCTGTCTCTGCTAAAAAATACAAAAATTAGTCCAGCGTGGTAGTGCTGCCTGAGTTCCAGCTACTTGGAAGGCTGAAGCAGGAGAATTGCTTGAACCCAGGAGGCAGAGGCTGCAGTGAACTGAGAGCACGCCACTGCACCCCAGCCTGGGCAACAGAGCGTTTCAGAAAAAAAAAGGGGGCCGGGCGCGGTGGCTCACGCCTGTAATCTCAGCACTTTGGGAGGCCAAGAGGTCAGGAGATCAAGACCATCCTGGCCAACATGGTGAAACCCATCTCTACTAAAAATACAAAAATTAGCTGAGTGTGGTGGTACGTGCCTGTAATCCCAGTTACTTGGGAGGCTGAGGCAGGAGAATCACTTGAACCCGGGAGGTGGAGATTGCAGTGAGCCAAGATTGCACCACTGCACCCCAGCCTGGCGACAGAGCAAGACTCTGTCTAAAAAAAAAAAAAAAAAAAAAAAAAAAAAAACCACACACACACACACATGTTTTAATATTGATATGCATATAGGTGTTTGCTGAAAATGGTCATTTGCATATAGATGTATAACATGATTATTTTCTTTATAACATAATTTTTTGGTTATGACTGCAGAACAAAAATTATAATTGAATAGCAATTTTCCATATTAAATGGCTGCATGTATGCTTCCAATGAACAATGTGCACAATTTTTATAATTTTCTTTTTCCCATACTGTTTCTTCTAGCCATGTTATTAAACTATAATTTTTCTGCTGCCTCTAATAATAAAAATAGGATTTTTATTTTGTAGGCCACTTTAAATTTTATCTCATACTTTATTTTTATTGAATTTCTAAAAGTATCTGTGACAAATTGAAAACAAACCAAGCAAACAAACAAAACGCTTGTTCTGCACCACATACTGTTTGAGAAGCACTGACTTAATGGGTGCTCTACGTGTTGTTTGAAATTTCATGAAACATACCCTATTTGTTAGCTGATTGACCAAAAGCTTTGTTTTTCATTTTTGAACCAAGTCCAGAGGCTTCCAGAGTAAATAAATACTATTTATTTAAAAAGTGACAATTAGGCTGGGCGCAGTGGCTCACGCCTGTAATTCCAGCACTTTGGGAGGTCGAGACAGGTGGATCACGAGGTCAGGAGATCGAGACCATCCTGGCTAACACAGTGAAACCCCGTCTCTACTAAAAATACAAAAAATTAGCCGGGCGCGGTGGCGGGCGCCTATAGTCCAGCTACTCAGGAGGCTGAGGCAGGAGAATGGCGAGAACCTGGGAGGCGGAGCTTGCAGTGAGCCGAGATTGTGCCACTGCACTCCAGCCTGGGGCACAGAGTGAGACTCCGTCTCAAAA
>NC_045436.1:148562742-148622420 GCF_002776525.5 Piliocolobus tephrosceles
TCTATCTATCTATCTATCTATCTATCTATCTATCTATCTATCTATCTATCTATCTATCTATCTATAGAGAGAGCGAGACCAGAATCTCATTCTAGTGGCTAGACTGGAGTGCAATGGTACAATCACAGCTCACTGCAGATTTGACCTCACAGATGGGAGGATCACCTCAGCCTCCAGAGTAGCTGGGATTATAGGCATGAGCCACCACACCTGGCTACTTTTTGTATTTGTAGTAGAGACAGGGTTTCGCTATGTTGCCCAGCCTGGTCTGGAATTCCTGGACTCAAGCGATCTGCCTGCATTGACCTTCCAAAGTGCTGGGATTATAGGCGTGAGCTACTGTGCTTGGCCCCAAAACTACTTTTGTAGTGAATGAGTCAGTACTTAGAAACTATAGAAGAGTGATTCCTCAAACCTGAGATTTAGAAATATTTCCTCTGTGAGTATGGATCACTTCTGCTTGTTTCTGATCTTCATATGAATGGAACTGCACAGTTTCTTTTTGGAGGATCTGGCTTCTTTCACTGAGCATTGTGGTTGTGAGGTTCACCCAGTTGTGTGCACAGCAGTAGTTTACTCTTTTTCATTACTGTTTAGTATTCCATCATGTGAATATACTACCATTTATTTATCTACTCTACTATCGATGAATATCTGGGTTATTTCTTTTGGGGGTTTATTAAAAATAGTGCTATCATAAGCATTCTTGTATATATTTTTTGATTGACATAGCATTCATTTCTTATGGGTGTATTTCCAGGAGTGGGATCCCTGGATCATTGGATACTTCTGTATCTATTAAACTTTTGTTTTTGTTTAACCGCCTCTCAAATTCTTGGCATTGACTGTCTTTCTAATATTAGCCATGCTGCTAGGGGTGTAATGGTATCTCACTATGGTTTTATCTGCAAATTCCTAGTGATAATCTACAACCAAAGTGTTCAGTGACCTGTTTGTTACTGGTCTGTAGTATGCAAAGCACTGAAATTAAAAGTAAGCATTGTTAAGTTTTTACAGCAATTTGGCTAATAAGTTTTAGGTCTGTTGATTCATATGAATTGGGACTTGCATTATTTATTTTAATTTTTATATTTTATATATTTTATATTTATATATTTAATTTTATATTTTAATTTATATATACATTATTATTTTGTCAACACATTCTTTTTTTTTTTGTACTTGATGAAAGTATCAGTTTGAGATTGATGGGAAACCAAAAAAGAAAAAGAAATAGCCCCTCATCACAGATAGTTTCAGAAGCACTGAGATAGACCAAGCCACCAGGCAGTAATGCAGATCCAAGCAGAAGGAATGGCCCTAGGCCAGGAAGTGAGATGGAAAAGACAGACAGACTTCAAAAAGGAACTTGTTCACCCTCCAGGTATGGTAGTTGTTTTGGGGAAGTGGAGAGAAGGGAAGAGTGCCATTTGTTGGCTGTGAAGTCCCTTGTCCCTCATGTGTAAGTACTGGCCGGGGAAAAGGGGGCTTACAATGACAGGCCCCAGAAAATCCCGACTCATATCAGAGGGTCTTGCTCGATGCTTTGAAGATTCGGCTCATGTTCTGATTTCATGCTTAGCACCACTATCTGGTGTGGACTTAACTTCCTGTGGGGCTCTGCTAACTGCACAGCTGTGACAGAATGCCATCGACTGCTTAGCTTATGAACAAGAGAATTTATTCCTCATAGTTCTGGAAGCTGGAAGTCCAAGATCAAGGCATCGGCAGATTTAGTGCCTGGTGAGGGCTCATTTCCTGGTTCACAGATGGCACCTTCTGGCGGTATCCTCATGGGTGGAAGAGAGAATCAAGCCCCACTGGGCTTCTTTTACATGGGCGCTAATCATATTCACGAGGGCTCTGCCTTCAACATAGGTTTCAACATATGAATTTTGAAAGGAAACAAATACACCTTAGTAAATAGTGAACACTCGGATGCCTAGGATAGTCATTTCTCCTTGTAAATTGATGCCCTGGCACTTTCACTTTATGCCTTCTGGGCCTGCTGGAATCATGAATCTGCTTCTCTGGTTGTTACTGATCAGGGTTTCGAGCCCGCACGATTGAGATCCAGTCTCCAGGCTATGGTGAAGGCACCAGCATGGTAGCTGCCATCCTCCTGGGAGGCCACTTCCCTTTTTCCCTGGTGGCAATACCCTGACTTTGCCATGCGTTATGGGAATATTGTGTATTTTAAATTCTCGGTTTCAGTGAGCTAATGGCTGTGTCAGTACAAAACCAAGACATTTAAAAAATTTACCTGTATGTTTAAATAAGTTCAGTTATTGCATCTGGGTGCAAAGAGAGGGCCCTAGATCTACGAGACCTTCAGATAGAGTTTGTCCAATATCTTGGTACCTTAGTTATTCACCAGAGGTAGAGGTTGCCCTGCTCCCAACTATTGGAGGGTTACTGCCTAAAAATCATCCCTTTTCCCCTCAAATACAGAGGATTGTCAAGGTCCAAATGAAGCCAACATACTGGTTTTATGTAATGCTTGGGTGACTCAATATCCTGAAATGCAGGTGACGTTGTATTGGAGAAAAATCCCTCCTAAGGCCCAAATGGAAGTCTCCTCGTGCAGAGACTTAGGGACTCAGCTAAATGTTGAGATTACAGGCATGAACCACCATGCCCAACCAGAAGCCCATAAATTTCTAATGGGAATTCAAAAGAGATGTCTTAGTCAGCTTGGAGTGCTGTAATAAAGTACCATAGACTGGGTGGCTTGTCAACAACAGAAATTGATTTCTCACAGTTCTGGCAGCCAGAAATGCAAGATCAGGGGGCCAGCATGGCTGGGTTCTGGTGAAGGCCCTCTTCTGGACTGCAGATTGCCATCTTACAGCTGTGTCCTCGTAGGGCAGAAAGAGATCCAGTTAGCTCTCTGGCCTCTTCTTCCAAGGGCATTAATCCCATTCCTGAGGGCTCTCCTCTCATGACCCAGTTACCGCTTAAATCTCCCACCTCCAAATACCATCACATCAGGATTAGAATTTCAACATATGAATATTGGGGAGACATAAACGTTTAGTTTATTGCAAGAAGATAAGCATATATTGAGATTGTGCTTATAATTAGAAATATTTTCAAATTTAAGAGAATCTCAGAAAAATGGAGGCCAAGAGAAAATAATGAATTATCAAAGTCACACAAGTAGTTGTTGACAGATTTAGAATTCAAATTCTAAATTTTGTTTGAATTTCCTAAATTAGGAATAGACATGCTTGTTATTACTAATAGATAAATTATTAAATTGAAGCAACCAGATTTTAAACTGGAAGTGAGAAGAGTAACCCTCAGCATCCTGCCAAGTTATGCCTGGAATATCCTAGGAAACCATTGTGGTAATAAGATTTCAGTGGAGGTGGCTGGGCGCGGTGGCTCATACCTGTAATCCCAGCACTTTGGGAGGCCGAGGAGGGTGGATCATGAGGTCAGGAGATCAAGACCATTCTGGCTAACATGGTGAAACCCTGTCTCTACTAAAAATACAAAAAATCAGCCGGGCATGGTGCCATGCGCCCGTAGTCCCAGCTACTCAGGAGGCTGAGGCAGGAGAATGGCTTGAACCCAGGAGGCAGAAGTTGCTTCAAGGGGGAAATCGCGCCACTGTGCTGCAGCCTGGGTGACAGAGCAAGACTCTGTCTCAAAAAAAAAAAAAAAAAAAAGATTTCAGTGGAGGCTAGGTTTCTCATAACTGTACAGTACCAACTAAATCCCACTAAATAATTTGGAGTTTTCTTCAAATACTCTACTTTAAAATGCACTATTTTAGGAATTGATAATTTATAATTAGTATACCACAGATTTATCATAGCGTAGTAAATCGAAAGAAAAACTCAGTGTTAGAAGACGTGGGTTCAGGCCAGGCACAATGGCTCACGCCTGTAATCCCAGCACTTTGGGATGCCAAGGTGGGCTGATCACTTGAGGTCAGGAGTTTGAGACCAGCCTGGCCAACATGGAGAGACTCCATCTCTACAAAAAATACAAAAATTAGCCGGGTGTGATGGTGCACGCCTGTAGTCTCAGTTACTCAGGAGGCTGAGGTGGGAGGATCACTTGAGCCCAGGAGGGGAAGGCTACAGTGAGCAGAGATTTTACCACTGTACTCCAGCCTGGGTGACAGAGCCAGACCCTGCCTCAAAAAACAAACAAACAAAAACCACAATTAGATCTTTACATTTTTTTACCAAAAAAAGGAAATAAAATTAAAAAAGAGGTCAGATACACTGGCTTGCGCCTGTAATCCCAGCACTTTGGCAGGCTGAGGTGGGAGGATCACTTGAGGCCAGGAGTTCGAGACCAGCCTGGCCAACACGGCGAGACCACGTCTCTACAAAAAATACAAAAATTAGCCAGGTGTGGTGGTGTGTGCCTGTATTCCCAGCTACTTAAGAGGCTGACACATGAGAATTGCTTGAACCCAGGAGGTAGAGGTTGCAGTGAACTGAGACCATGCCACTGCACTCCAGCCTGGATGACAAAGCAAGACTCTGTCTCAAAAAATAAAAAATAAAATAAAATAAAATAAATTAAAAAGAAGACATAGGTTGAATTTTTGTTGCTGGTACTTACAAGCTATGTCACCTTAGGCAAGTGACTTAACATCTCTGAGTCTTGGTCTCCAGATTCCTAAAACGGGAATCTTTGTACAGCTCAGTGTCATTAGAATGATCCTGAATGATGTCATGATGTCACCAAGTAGTCCGACAAAGCCATGAGAGATTACCAAAATTTAGAAAGCAATCAGCATGGGTAGCTGTTGCAAACTTTGGGGAGTAGAGAGAAGGATTAAGTGATGTATAAACTGAATTTAGCCCAATGGACCATATGACACATCTCCCCCTTGAAGTTGCGAAGTCACTCTCCCAGAAACCTCAAATAGTTCAGGAGGTTAAAAAAAAAAAAAGAGAGAGAGAGAGAGAGAGAGAGATGGAGAGAAAGAGTGTGTGTGTCCCATATGGATCACCAACAAAAAAAATCCAGTCGGCAACCTAGTTGGGTCATTTTATAACCTCAAGCAAGCAAAGAAAGCAACTTCAAAAATTACTTGACAAGGCAACCCTTCTCCCCCTCCAAATTAGGAAGAACAACAGAGACACGTCTTAGTGGAGAAGCGTGGGTCATCTCTGGGAAGATTTAGAACTAAGGAGAGAAATGGCCAAGGGAATGAAGTGCTTCATGTTAACATAGTAATGTGGAGAAATCAATACCCATTTGGGAGGAAGGTGAGGACACCATTCTTTTTTATCTCTGTCTTGGTTAGAGAGATTTCCCATGGCCCCTGGAAGCGTTAGGAGCTTCAGGTCACATTTGAATGAGCATGAGATTTAACTTTACCACCATAACTTCCTATAGTTGTGATCTCTAATAAGCTCTTTGACCTTCCTGAGACTCAGTTTCCTCATCTATCTAATACCACCCACCTGATATGATTGTTGTACGGATCAGAGAACATGTGTCGAGTGCTGGTACAGAATAAGTGCTTAATAAACAGCACTGGTATTGACACAGCATTGGTATTGATTGCTGAGCAACAAACCACTGCAAAACTTCAAGGTGTAAAACAACAAGCTTTTAATTATGCTCATGGATTCTGTGGATCAGGAATTCCAAAATGGCACAGGAGGAACAACCCTTCTCTTCTCCTTGATGTCTGGAGTCTCATTTGGTGCAACTTAAATGGCTGAGGGCTGGACTATCTGGGGCTAGAAGATCCACTTCCAAATCGGCTTCTTCAATCACTCATCTGATGCCTGGGTTGGGATGGCTAAAGGATGGGCCCAGCTAGGACTGTTGACTGGAAAGGTTACATGCAGGCTCTCCATGTAGCTTGGGGCTTCCTTAGAATCTGGCAACCTTAAGGTAGTCAAACTACTTACTGTCAGCAGCTGCCAGTTAATGTCAAAAACTCCCATGGCAGTTCTAAAACATGGCCCAGGCTGGGCTTGGAGGCTCTTTGGGAACCAGCACTTTGGGAGGCCAAAGTAGGAGGGTTGCTGAATGCAGGAGTTTTCAACCAGCCTGGACAACATAGCAAGACCCCATCTCTACAAAAAATTTAAAAATTAGCTGGATGTAGTGTGTAGTGGCAGCCACTCCCCAGCTACTCAGGAGGCTGAGGTGAGAGGATCACATGAGCCTAGGAGATTGAGGCTGGAGTGAGCAATGCTTGTGCCACTGCACTCCAGCCTGGGCAACAAAATGAGACCCTGTCTCAAAAAAAAAAAAAAAAAAAAAAGCTAAAAATTCTTGACACTCCTTTCATCAAGGAGTCTTTGAAGGAGGGAATGCATGAAGACTATAAAACCTCTCAAAGTCTGCCATACTACATGAATAATGCAGTAGTAAGAGGGGTAGTAGAATAAAATATCAGGCTTCCTTGAGATGGGCAGTGTGTGAGGTAGGCATTTGAAGATTTTAGTTCTGGGTCCCTGTTATTCTTAGTTCATAATGATTCTTGGGTTGGTCTATTTCAACCTCTGCTTCCTTCATCATACCATGTAGCTCCTGTATCTGCCCTTGCTCCAGCCCAGACGACCATTGACAAGCCACTCCTGCCCCAGTTTGTTCTCTGAGTTCCTGATCCACAAACCTGATCCGGCTACTTCTTTGACTCCTTCTCTGTCTTCAGTCCAGGCCATTTGTTTCCTTCTGAGGCTATAATATTGAGAAGTCAGAACGCATAGGTAAGCTATAAAGATTTGTATGTGCATGCAGAGCACGATGATGAAGTACAGACTGCTCAGCGTTTGCTATAGTGTTAGGATCAAATGAAATTGCATATTTGTTGGCCGGGCACAGTGGCTCACAGCTGTAATCCCTGCACTTTGGGAGGCTGAGGAGGGTGGATCACTTGTGGTCAGGCGTTCGAGACCAGCCTGGCCAACATGGTGAAACCCTGTCTCTACTAAAAATATAAAAATGAGTCAGATGTGGTGGCGGGTGCCTGTAATCCCAGCTATTTGGAAGGTTGAGGCAGGAGAAACGCTTGAACTCGGGAGTTGGAGGTTGTAGTGAGCTGAGGTGGTGCCTCTGCACTCCAGCCTGGGTAACAGAGCAAGACTCTGTCAAGAAAGAAAAGAAAAGAAAGGAAAGGAAAGGAGAGGAGAAGAGGAAAGAAAGAAATTAATTGTGTATTTGTTTCTTGAAAATATCCTGAAGACACTGAAGATTCTAAAAGTAGAGTGCTATCCTCTTACATGTACATACATACATATTATATATAATGGTTCTCTTAAGAAGAAATATCAGGCTGAGCACCGTGGCTCATGCCTGTAATCCCAGCACTTTGGGAGGCCGAGGCCGAGGTGGGAGCATTGCTAGAGCCCAGGAGTTCAAGACCAGCCTGGGCAACATAGGGATTCCACATCTCTAAAAATATAATAATAAAAATAAAGAAAAAAAAGAGACTGTCATTCACACCATTGTTTTTCTTCTTTTTGGCAAACATTTCTTTCTTACCACTAGCTAGTTAGCTAGCTAGGGTATTCCTGCTGTGGTTTATTAAAAGATCCCATAACTTCAAAGGGTTACGGTATCTCCCTGTTGGCCTACTGGACTCAGTGAGGGTAGAGGATAATGGGAATGTGGCCAAGGTCACGGATGTTTGACACTGCTGCCTCTGATCACCTTTGCCACTCCTGGTTCTTTCTCAGATGACTATTTGTTGTTTACCCAAAGAAATCAGGAGACAGAGTGGGTCTGTGGAAACTATCATGACACCTGAGGACGAACTCAGCCCCCGTGTAACTTAGCACCTTGCCGGAGAGACTAATTTGGCTGTCGGGAGCCTAGAGTTCAATAGGAAACTTTCCCCTTAATTTTGCTTTTATATATTCTGTTGGCATGCATCAATTTTGCCTTTCAGCTTGTTAAGCACCTGCACTTTGTGCCCTGTGTTTTATGCTTTGTAATTTTTATGACAGTTATAATTGAGCTTCATAAATTCTACTCCCTCAATCTTGTGGACTTCCAGACATTATCTCTCTGTTTAAGGTTGGATTGCTGGAAGCTTCTTCCACATAAATTTTTTTACTTTAGGAGTTGTTTGAAATTTATCTGGAAACCACGCACTGAGTCAGAATGAAAGCATTTGAGAACATCTCCCTAAATTGGCTATGGTAAGAGAGCTAATACATCCAAGGGGGCATGCTTGAAGAACAAAGTTGATTGCTGCTCAGCTAAGTATAGGAATTTGTTCTGTTGAGTGGACTATGCAGGCTGAGGACAAATACTGAATTGCTTGGAGATTTTTAGAAGCTGTATGTGTTGGAGTAGAAATGGAGGATTGAGAGACAGTCAAAATAGAGACCAGAGACCTGCATGGGAGGACACAGAAGGGAGAGACCAGACAGAGCACAGAATGAATGGTGGAGTAGGAGTATGTAAGCCTAGCTGGAGGAGCTGGGAGGTTACCTTCTCTTTAACCTCCCCATAAACCCATAAAATCTATAGTTAAATTTGTAAACAAAATAACCTTTTCTTTTTAGAGCAGTTTTAGGCTTAAAGAAACATTGTGAACACAGCACAGAGAGTTTCCATACACATCCTATTTCCCCTATTAGCAACATCTTACAATTAGTCACAGTTAATGAACCAATATTAATACAACGTCATCAACCAAAGTCCATACTTCATTTAGATTTCTTAGAGGGGTGTGTGTGTGTGTGTGTATGTGTGTGTGTGTGTGTGTGTCTTTTCTCTGTTTAAGAATCCAATCCAAGGTATCACTTTATGTTTATTTATCTGGAGATGAAGTCTCATTCTGTTGCCCAGGCTGGAGTGCAATGACACGATCTCGGCTCACTGCAACCTCCGCCTCCCTAGTTCAAGCGATTCTTGTGCCTCAGCCTCCGGAGTAGCTGGGATTACAGATGCATGCCACCACACCTAGCTAATTGTTACATTTTTAAGTAGAGGTGGGGTTTCACCATGTTGGCCAGGCTGGTCTTGAGCTCCTGCCTCAAGTTGTCCACTTGCCTCGGCCTCCCAAAGAGCAAGGATTATGGGCCTAAGCCACCACACTTAGCCCAGGATACCAGTTGTCATGTGTCTTTGGGATTTTTTTGGCTATGACTTCCCTTCTTTTTGATGACCTTGACAGTTTTAGGAGTACTGATCAGGTATTTTGTGGGATGTCCTTCAGGTGGGATTTGTCTGATGTTTTTGCATTTTTAGACTGGAGTTGTTGGTTTGGGTGAGGAAAATTACAAAGGTAAAGTGACATTCTCATCACATTATATGAAAGATATCTATGTCAACATGACTCGTTACTGTGGAAGTTGACCCTGATTGCTTGTTTGACAGGTTTCTCTACTGTAAAGTGATTTTTAGACCCCCTTTCCATACTGTCCTCTTTGAGAGAAAGTCACAATGTGCAGTCCACACTTAGGAATGGGGAGCTAGGTTCCACCTACTCGAGAGTGGAATACCTGTATAAATTACTCTGATTCTACACAGGAGATTTATCTATTCTTCCCCATTTTTCTATTTATTCAGTCATTTATTTATGCCAGTATAAACTCAGATATTTATTTTATACTTTGGGTTATAATCCAATATTGCCTTATTGATCAAATTTCTCCAGCTTTGACTCTTGGGCACCCTTTCATTTGGCTCCTGTGTCCATTTGACTGTGAACACCCCCTAATTGTATGTGTGTGTTTAACACTTTCTGTCTCTGGCACTACAAGATGCTCCAGGATCAATTTGTATATTTCCTGCTCCTGTCCTGGAATCAGCCATTTTTCCAAGAAGCCCTGAGGTCTTTACTGGAGAATGATATTAGAAACCACAATCTGGTTTCTAGGTGTGCTCATTTTTACAAGGGTGTCATTGCTTCTAGGCCCTTTTAGCTGACAGATAAAGGATATATTTATAGTAACCTGTATATGCACACACATATATAAATACTCCTATGTATAACCATCTGCTATAATTTGAATGTTTGTCCCCCCCAAAACTCACACCGAAATTTAATTGCCATTGTAACAGTATTAAGAGGTGAGATCTTTAAGAGGTGATTAGGCCACAAGGGCTCTACCATCATGGGTGGTGGGATTGATACCATTATAAAAGGGTGAATTCCACCCTCTCTTGCCCTTATTCTTTGCCCTCTCACCTTCCTCCATGTGATGATGCAGCAAGAAGGCCCTTGCCAGATGCCAGCACCTTGATATTGGACTTCGCAGCCTCCAGAATCTTGAGTCGATAAATGTCTGTGCATTATAAATTTCCCAGCCTCAGATATTCTGTTATAGCAACATAAAACAAACTAAGACACCATCTATATCTATATTAAGCTAAACATAGTTTATACTTGCTCTCTTGAACTCTGAACTATTAGCACATAGATGACTGTAGCCTCCTCCCCTTGATTACCTGTAAATTCCCACTGTAACCACGAGAAATTATCCATTTCCTAAATTGTTTAATTTCTGTTTACATGCATAGTATATTGTTACATATATCTGTATTGTTAACCTGTACCTATGGGAAAATAACTTTTTCAGCTAGAGTATAGTGCTTATGTACAGTTTCCTTTGTCCTTGGTGTTACAGACTCTGCTCACATCCAAAGTTACTTGTGTCAGCATTTTTCTCCCTCACCCCCTGCAGTGAAATTGTTTCACCCTTTTGTAATGTAGTTAGGTGGTTTTGTTGCAATCTGCATTCCATCTGAGGATCCCCCATCCTCTTAAATGATTCTTTAAAAATTTGCATGCAGAAGGTTTACTTTTTGTGCCGTAAGGTTCTATGAGTTTTGACAAATGCATATTGTCATGTATCTACCATAACAGTATTACACAGAATAATTTCACTGCCCTAGAAAACCCTGTGCTTCATTTCTTCAACCTTCCACTCCCAAATCTTAGAAACCACTGCTCTTTTTTTCATAGCTATAGCTTTGCCTTTCAAGTTACACATCTGGCCAGAAGGTACAAGGAGAGATGTGTCAAAATGCTAAATGTGGCCTCAAGATGGATAGAGAGAGACGAAGTGCCATTGGAAGCTCAGGGATAGATGGATTGCTACTGTAGTAAAGGTGTGTGTGTGCAAAACCAGAGTTGAACCAACTTATTCTTGGATAGTCATTTGATTCTACATTGATTCAAAAAAATTTTGTATTAAATACCTACTATGTGCTAGGTGCTAAGAAGACAATGAAGAAAAAGCCAAGGTTCCTGTTATTTTAGAACCAACACTTTAAATTATAAGTGGTGAGAAGGAGATCAAGAAAAGTATTTTGTTTTTTCACCTAATTAAAAGTATACCCAACATTTCCCTGAAGTTTCATGACTTATTTTATGCTTAGGATGATGAAAGAAGTTAAGAAATGTCTTATAAAGATAATTATATATTAACAAGAACTCAAGATTGGCTTCTGTATTTAAAAAGCACTGACCTAGATACATCAGCCACTGTAAGGCTCAGCCCTGCCTTTGAAGCATCCTGACAGCCTTGGCCTGCCTCTCATGCCGGGCTATCCTGTATCCCCTTCCCATCTCCTGCTCTAATGACAACTCACATGCCCCGAAGTCAAGCCACTACTGTGTAGAACACTTGGTGCAGTTCCAGAGCAAACTATGTCAGCTCTAGATCCCACCCAACAAGAGGAAAAACTCCCCTGAGATCAGTATCTCAACCTCAGAGTGCTCCTTACATCTTAGAGTCACCCTTGTGCTGTTTTTCCAGTGCAGCTTGAAGGGATACCGGGGAAGAACAGAAAGAAACTCAGCCTACTTCAGGGAAACAGACTTTTGCCAGCGGTCAGCTGAGGGCCATTAACAGAAGCTGGCTTTCCAGTTCTTTATCTGCAAATTTCCATACCCCGTTCTCCCTGTTGACCTCCTGACAGCAGAGTGTAGGTTGTGGGCATGGCTGGGTAGCTAGAGTTTCACCACAAAGAGAAACTGTTTCACATTTCTTCACTGTGAGCATTCCATTGCCTGGAGCAAGAGGGCTCTCTCTTCAGCATTGTTTGCTCATGGATAAAGACCCCAGTGTGCAGCCCAGTCCACAGGGTCCAGTTTTTGAAAACTCTGCAATTATGGGTCCTTGCAGAGATTTGGCTGAGCGCCACAAAGACAGCCCAGGTGGGACTAAATAGTGGGTACTTTGTTCAATCATTTGTTGAACATTTCCTTAGAGGAAGAGGTAAGGCTCGTGGATGTTACAATGAAGCAGACGGACACCTCCCCCGCCTCTGCCCCCTCCCCAACTCCCCCAGTACATTCTCTCTTCAAGGCTCTTAAGACATGCATCTGGGCCAGGCGCGGCGGCTCAGGCCTGTAATCCCAGCACTTTGGGAGGCCAAGGTGGGTGGATCACCTGAGGTCAGGAGTTCGAAACCAGCCTGGCCAAGATGGTGAAACCCTGTCTCTATTAAAAATACAAAAATCATCTGGGGGTGATGGTGGGTGCCTGTAATCCCAGCTACTTGGGAGGCTGAGGCAGGAGAATTGCTTGAACCCAGGAGGCGGAGGTTGCAGTGAGCCGAGATCGTGCCACTGTGCTCCATCCTGGGGCACAGGAGCAAAACTCTGTCTAAAAAACAACAACAACAACAAAAAACATGCATCTAAGTGTTGTTTTTCAAGTTGTTCCTTTCAGGTTGTTCTTTCCAGGGGAGCGACAGCAGAGCCTAGAAGAGCATAGATTCTGAAGTTTGGCTCTGCCTTTTAACAGCAGTGTGACCTTGACAAATTGTTACCCTTTTGTGCCTCAGTTTCATCACCTATAAAATACAGACAATTCTAGCATCCTGTTGTAGGATTTGAGGAAGTGTTAAGTAAATTTAGGCACATGAAGTCTTTAGAACACAATTACTACATGTAGTTACTCGTACCTAGTAAGCGCTAAAAAATGTTTATGGTTATTATTGTTTAGCATTTACTATGTAACAGGCTAAGTGCTTTCCATTCATTATGGATTTCAATGATGACACAGCTTTGTGAGGTAGAGACCATTATTACTACTAATTTACAGATGGACAAAGAGAGACTTTGAGAGGTTAAGCAACTTGCCCAAGGGCACAGGAAGCGTCAGAACCAGGCAGGTGATTTTAGAATCCTTGTCCTCAACTATTTTACACAAGTAGATATCCGTGTGTTGTGGAAACTATAACTCTTTCATATGGGCATTTCTATCAGAAATTGTCATTGTGAGGCTCTCACACAACCCCAACACAACTGTCATCTAAGTTAGATACAATTTTAAGACACCACTGATGTTTTGAAGCATTCTGATCTCGGTGAGGTTCAAATGTGAAAAATAAATATGTATGCACAGTGATAAAATTGGTAAAATAGGATAGTGTTATATAACTTTTCCAGAGTACATTCTGTGAGTCTGGTGTGGAAGTTCTTTACACATTTTAATGTATTTAATCATCATAACACATTTAGGAGGTAAGAACTGTTATTATCTTTATATTTTGTATGAGGAAACAGTGGCAAATGGAACAGAGGCAAAAGTTAAATGACTTGCTTAGGTCACGGAGCCAGCAGCAGGTTCCGAATTTGATCCTAACCTGTCTGGTTCCAAAGCCCATGCTCTTTGCCGCCATAACCTTATGGTTTGGCTTCAAACATACAGAGCTGCAGAGATCTTTGAAGGTGGAGAGAACAATATGAACAAAGTACTAGAGGCCAGAAGAGGTTTCATCCCAAAACAAGTGTTTCACCTTGACAAAGTGATAATAGGAGAAAAATGAAAGAAAGGTAGAGATCCAAATGGCAAGTCAAAGACTCTAGATGGATCTAAGACTTGCAAAGCCTTTGGAATTTGGTTTGTGTGTGTGTGTGTGTGTGTGTGTGTGTGTGTGTGTGAGAGAGAGAGAGACTGTACAATACATGTATGCATAGCAACACCAGTAACTAAAGCAATATTCTTACAGCGGACTTGGTGCATCTCTTAGAGATACAGCTAAGACAATACTATGAATATTTATATTGATGCATTTAATTCAACAAAGGTGCCTGTTTGACAGCCAGTGTATTATTCTGAATATTATTCTCACAGGGAGAAAAGGGACAGACAGTCTTAAATGTTTATTAAATTTTCACCTGTCTTTGTGTGAAGATACTGTAGGCATGACTTTCTATTTTACTTTTTTGTCTTTTCCAAGCCCAACATGTATTATTTCCACAGTCATAAAAGTGAGGCTGTGCTGAACATTCAAACTTTATCTAGGCAATTACATATTCTATCTGGTTTGCAATATTTTATAAGGATCTTCAATTACATCATTGTAAGTAACTTACATCTATTGATACAGCATCTTTCTTATGAGAAGCTTAGACATTATCTATTTAAACCGCATAAGAATCCTTGGAGACAGTATTTTTGCCTGGCACTAAGAGCTACATAGAACAGAAGATGGAAAGGCTGGCAGATTTTCATTCTATTTGATAGACTGAAAAATGTGGCTCTGGGGATCAGCAGTGAATCATCCGGGGCTAAGCAGAAAGTACAAAAACTGGGATGAGGCCCAAGAAGCACCAGCTTCTGGTTCAATAAGCAGATGTCTAGATATGGTGTGCAGAATGTCCACATCAGTGTAAAGTGATTACTCAGAGACAGCCAATCAACACATGCTGACCCCATGTGCAGTATAATGTGTGAACTTTCACAGGGAAATGGTTGAAACAAATGCAAATGGAAGGAGTGGTTAAAAAATATTTTTCTGGCTTCTAGTGCATGACTACATTTATTTGTTGAAAAATATATCAATTTATTTGAGGTTAGGACAGTGTAATCAAAGATCCTCATTGTGTCTAGGTTGAAATGTATTAATAAATATCTCCAACAAAGACATTTGTACAAATATTTTAAAATTCCTTATAATCTTGCCATTTTAAAAATAGATGAAACTAGATTTCTATTTATTATATAGCAAAAAACTAAGAATTATTCATTGAATTCTTGATAATACTATTTTTTGCTCGATGATAATTATATTTGTTGTTACTTTCCAAATCCCTGGGAAATCTTTGTTTTACCAAGTTAAATAATTTATATTAGAATTTACCATGGAAAACTAGAGTATAATTGGGCAAAAATAATTCCCGCATATTGTTTAATTTGAGATAATAATATTGAAACAGATTCATCTGGTTCTGAACAGGTCTCCAGTAAGCATTAACATTGTGATTTTCCTTATTTTGTAAAACTTAGAAGTGAGTCACTACATTTCTACAATATTAAATGTATGTTGTGATCATAGTGTTTACAGATTTTTGTGGAGGCCTAGTTTTGTGCCTAACCTGAAATAATGCACATTTTTGGAGCACATAAGCATATTTTTATTAATAACCTTGTAAAGTGCCTACAACCAGGCATTGTGGAGAATTGCCAAGTGCAAATTTGAATCATGTGTCCTTTTTTGACTCAAGTAGAGTACATTCAGTAGGTCGGCATTTCCCCTTCATAATCGATGGCATTCTCTCCATTAGTGTGACCTTGCTCCCAAAGGCCTTTCATATCAAATTCTACCAATTTTATGGTAGAGTTGCTGATATTGGAACCAGGAACTACTACACCACCTGAGGCATCAAAGGTCTCCTTGGTAACATTTGAATAGTACATTTTTAAGGAGCGTGATTTTTTTTTTGAGATGGAGTCTTGCTCTGTCGCCCAGGCTGGAGTGCAGTGGCGCGATCTGGGCTCACTGCAAACTCCGCCTCTTGGGTTCAAGTGATTCTCCTGGCTCAGCCTCCTGAGTAGCTAGGATTACAGGTGCCCAGCACCACACCTGGCTAATTTTTGTATTTTTAGTAGAGACGGGGTTTCGCCATATTGCCCAGGCTGGTCTTGAACTCCTGACCTCAGGTGATCCACCTGCCTTGGCCTCCCAAAGTGCTGGAATTACAGGCCTGAGCCACCACACCTGGCCTACGGAGCATGCATTCTGAGAATAGGATATGAGTGAAACAAGCACCGGCACCTGGTGGGCATTGTGCCATACTCAGCCTACTTACCCTGTAATAACTTTCACTGATTCATAGGCAGAGTGACATCAATGCTAGTCAGGCCTGATATAAAGATGGTAGGGCTGAACAATGACCCTAATTATGATCTGTCACTAAAATGAGGGAGCGCAATTATCTGGCATAATCCCTTTCTATTCTTATCACTTACCCAAATATGCCGTGTTTTGAATATTAGATTTAGATTGGTGAGGGAATGCACTCCTTGTTGAATTAGAACCATTCACACATACTATGAGTCCACATTCCACACACTGAGGCTCTCTTATGACTAGAGTTTCAGATTGTGGCTAAAAGTTGGTGACTTCAGAGTTTTGAGTCTCGAGAATGGGTGTGACCTATACTAAAATCTCTGACCTTTCATATGAGGCTTTCTCTGAGACATAAAGCTTATTTCCCAGTGAAATGAAATGGCTTCTAACTTTTCAGAGTTGACAAGCAGAAATAACAAGAACAATCTGTCATGGGAGCTGGAGAGACCTTTACTCCGGAGGTCATGCGAGTGAGTAATCTTATTACCAGTACATCACCACGATTTCAGATGCACTTCAAACACAAGACCCCTGCTACCTCAGAAACTGGCAGCAAAGGCTAATTTTTGATGGCAGAGTACCCAGTGTACTATAATCTTAATCCATTCAAGTAATCTTTTTTTTTTTTCTTATTTTTTAGGACGGAGTTTTGATCTTGTTGCCCAGGCTGGAGTGCAATGGCGCAATCTCAGCTCACTGCAACCTCTGCCTGCAGGGTTCAAGCGATTCTCCTGCCTCAGCCTCCCAAGTAGCTGGGATTATAGGTGCCTGCCACCATAGTCAAGTAATCTTAACCATTATAACCAACCCCTCCTTACTTCCCTTGAACTATGCTATGCTAGAGCCGTGGAAAAATATTCTTTCTTTACATAATTAGCTTAGTCTTCTCTGACTTTATATCAAGATCTTTCTCTCTTCTTTTCCCAGATGTCACCTCTGAAATAGATTCTTGGTTTTTATTTTCCCGTAGACCACTCTCCTGTTTTAGACACTAAAGGCTGCTTATTGGGTATGTTCACTGAGCATCCTGATTCTGTGACCATTACAACAAAATGTCATTCGGAATTGAATGCATTTATTAATTCCCAGAAAATACCCTTACTGCCACACAATAAAAACTTTTTTTCTTTTTCTTTTTCTTTTTTTTTTTTGAGACAAGGTCTCGCTGTGTCACCCAGACTGGAGTGCAGTGGTGCAATCATGGCTACCTGAGCACATGTAGGGCTCAGTTCTAATTCCCAGGAATGATTCTCTGTGGTTTTGGGTTCTGTCCTCTGGGCTCTTTTTTCCTTCTTCTGGATTATCATTCTAATTAATGCAGCAAGTGTTTGAGGCTAAGTACTTTTCTCAACCTTCTTTCTGTCCATAGATGTTTGAAAGTCCCCAAACTTCTTTTCGATGTGTATTTGTCCATTTTAGCCCAAGCTGTCACAATTCCTTTAAAAAAAAAATATGAATTTCTTACAGGTTAATTTAGAATCCACTACATTATGCCAAAATGGCAACAACAACAACAAAAACCCCAACAACTCAAAACCTTCCAATTATTTTGAGACAAGCTCTTCTCTATTGTGGGCTTCTTATAAGGTTGATGTAATGCCTAGGCTCCCTATAAAACTGAACTCTTTATAGGGAAACTAAGATTCTGAGAATCCTTATTTCTTAATAGAGGGGATCTAAGAGACACAGTCTTAAGATCTTTAGAGGGCTATTTCTTAGTTTGAAAGGCAAACACTACTATGAAAAACTACTCTGAAGTCTTAACAAAGGATTTTACTGGCCACCCTCAGTTTCATCTTAAGACTGTTTTCATTATCATGCCCTGGATTTGATCTCTGCCTGAAGCCATTTCTTAATTTTAGCACTGTTTGCCATCTGGAGAGGCTGGAAATAAGGAGCGATTTTATTTTTGAGCCCAACAAGTCCCAGCTCCCTTATACTTAAGAGTTTATCTTTCTCTTTATTTAGTTTTTTTTCCACCTCACCTGTTTTACTATATACAGCAAGAAGAAGCCAGGTAGTACCTACAACACTCTGCCTGGAAATGTCCTTAGCTATAATACCTAGTTCATTATTTTCTATTTTCTTTTGTTTTTTTGTTTTTTTTTGAGATGGACTCTGGCTCTGTCACCCAGGCTGGAGTGCTGTGGCACGATCTCGGCTCACTGAAAGCTCCGCCTCCCGGGTTCACGCCATTCTGCTGCCTCAGCCTCCTGAGTAGCTGGGACCACAGTGCCCGCCACCGTGCCCAGCTAATTTTTTGTATTTTTAGTAGAGACGGGGTTTCACCGTGGTCTCGATCTCCTGACCTTGTGATCCGCCTGCCTAGGCCTCCCAAAGTGCTGGGATTACAGGCGTGAGCCACTGCGCCCGGCCTATTTTCTATTTTCTTTCTTTTTTTTTTTTTTTGAGACGGAGTCTCGCTCTGTTGCCCGGGCTGGACCGCAGAGGCCGGATCTCAGCTCACTGCAAACTCTGCCTCCCAGGTTCACGCCATTCTCCTGCCTCAGCCTCCCGAGTAGCTGGGATTACAAGCGCCCGCCACCTCGCCCGGCTAGTTTTTTTTGTATTTTTTAGTAGAGACGGGGTTTCACCGTGTTAGCCAGTATGGTCTCGATCTCCTGACCTGGTGATCCACCCGTCTCGGCCTCCCAAAGTGCTGGGATTACAGGCTTGAGCCACCGCGCCCGGCCCTATTTTCTATTTTCAATGGAACCACAGGTGAGAGTGTTACTAACTTTGCATCACTGCATAATAACAGACTCCTTTCCTCCAGCTGTCCAAAACATTTTCCTTGCTTCTTACAAGCTTTTGCCAACAGCATACTCAAGACCCTTTAGGCTTCTATAACAGTTCCTAGTCTCATTCAGCTTCTGCCCAACTCCACATCCCTAAGCCACTGTCACATATTTTAGGTCTTGTTATGGCACACCCCACTTCTAATGTGCCGGACTTCCTGGTTCTTCATTGCTGAATAACACACTATCCCCCTCCCCATGTTGTAGTTTAAAATAATAACATTCATATATTTTGCTTATACATCTGCATTTTGAGTAAGACTTAACAGAGAAGGCTTTTTTCTCTCCCATATGGCATTAGCAGGGGTGACTCAACTAAGGGGAGAAAGAGTTGCTTCCAAGATGACTCGCTCACATGGCTAGAAAGTTGGAGCTCACTGTCAGCTGGGTAGAGCGATGGAGGTTGCCATTCCTATCCACATGGACTTCTCCATATGGCTTATCTTTCCTCGCGTTATTGTGGTTTGGTTCCAGGGTGAATGTCCCAAGAGAGGTAAACTATGATCTTTTATTATCTAGCCCCAGAAGTCACATAGAATCATGTCTGCCACACTTTATTGGCCAAAATAGTCACAGAGATCCATCTAGGTTCAAGGGAGGGACAGAAACTGCACCTTTTTCTTTTTCTTTTCTTTTTTTTTTTGGCGATAGAGTCTCACTCTGTCAACCAGCTGGAATGCAGTGGTGCCATCTCAGCTCACTGCAAGCTCCGCCTCCTGGGTCCACACCATTCTCCTGCCTCAGCCTCCTGAGTAGCTGAGACTACAGGTGCCTGCCACCATGTCTGGCTAATTTTTTGTATTTTTAGTAGAGACGGGGTTTCACCGTGTTAGCCAGGATGGTCTTGATCTCCTGACTTCGTGATCCACCCACCTCCGCCTCCCAAAGTGCTGGGATTACAGGTGTGAGCCACCATGCCTGGCCAAACTGCACCTTTTTCAAATCAGGCAGTGGCAAGGTTTTGAATGAGTATATGGATAGGAAATATTGTCACAACCATCTTTGGAAAATATAATATGTCAGGCTTTCTTTTCATACAGCTAATTATATTTTATAGTTAATAAAAGTTCTTAATTTTAATGAAGTTCAAATTATTAATCTTTTCTTTTGCAGTTAGTTCTTTGCATATGCTGTTTAAGAAAGCTCTGCCTATCTTAAAGTTACATTATCTTACCTAATCCTCATCATCCTGTAAGGTAGGTACTCTTGGTATTATAGGTCTTGGTTTTTCTAGAAGAGGAAATTGAAGCACAGAGAAATTAAACACTTGACCAAGCCTGACTCCAAAATCTGTGTTTTTTCCTCTCACTGCACCCTGACTCTGTTGGCTTTTTAACACTTAGAGTGAACCCCAATTCCTATTGAACCTATTCCTATGAGGCCTGGCATCCCTGGGACCATCTCAGAGCTGATTTTCCCTCTGGAAGCCTGTTTGTCTGTCTATATTTTCCTTCCACTCCTCTGGAACAAATACCTGATGAAAAACAAACCCTTTCAGGTTTCTAGATGACCGTGTAAGAAGCCATAAAAGAGACGACAGCTTCTTAGATACTTCTTAGATGACTTAAACTAGGTACAAACTCAAAGGGTTTTTGTTTTGCAATGTTGCTGTTGTTGTTGTTACTGTTTTTTGGTCTCCACACAGAAATATAGGGTAAGAAAAAGGGAACTCTTGGTTATAGTCTAAATGGCCCTAAAAGTGGGTTCCATTTTTAGTATTGAGTATAAATAGCTACACAGTTTTAAGCATAACCATTAGTGTGACTGTAAGAGTATAAAACTTCCTGTTCCAGTACTCCACCAGGTTGTTGTGAGGATAAAATGAGCCAATGGGCAGAAGTCAACTCCAAGGGCATGACTGTAATAATGCTTCTTTCACCTTGCTAAAAACATCACAGCCCTGCCAGGAGGCAGGTCAACAGATAGCATGGAGAACAGAGCCATTTGCTAGCCAGAGCATAGATTAGGAAAACTTTGTGGTCCAAATAATGTAATCATCCATAAACACCTATATTTTTATCTAAATTGCATTGCCAGGCATTTGGAAGCCTGCCAACTTTTTGCAGCTGTTCCTTTCCTCACATCAATGGCTAGGTAATTTAAGTTAAATGACTCATTAGAAAAGGGAAGATGCAACTCAGGACTGCTGGTTCATTTTACAGGTCTTTTTGTTAATATAGATAAGAGGTGAGAAGTAGGAGGGAGTTTTACAATTTGATTGCTTTTGGCAGTTCAGAAAAATTTCCGTCCTGAGTTAGTTATGACATATGACGAGGCAAATAAGCTATTTTGGCTTCTTGATTTACTTAAAGTGACAACATAATACAATTATTGTATTTACTCTCTAGTTGCTGAATGGCAAACTTGAAAAGTTCCTGACATCAAAAGACCGTATCAGCTCTAATCAAGGCCAAATTGAAAAGTGGCTCATAGTTATTGAGTGCTATGTGCCAGGCACTTTTCTAACGGCTATCAGTATTAGCCCATTCAATTCTCATGACAGCTCCGTGTGCTAGATATGATAATTTCCCATATTCTATGGATATGGAAAATGAAGACCACAGAGATGTGGGGATCCAGAATTTCAACCAGTGGAATTGGATGCCAGAGCCTACCCTTGGAATCTTATGTTACACCATTTCTCCATAAAATATAGGATTAAATGCTAACACTGATATTAAAAAGTAAGCCTAGAGATGGCTTACTCATGGCTGAAAGAGTTAAATAGGAAAAAAAAACCTCATGTCTAGAGCTGGGGAGGATGGATGGTTCTTAGTGTCAGAGAGGAAGGATTGGAGAACCAATCACTTCTACAAAGAGAGAAAAGCCAGTTCCAAATTTCTTCCAATCCAGAAGATGCTCTTTCACTGCCCCAAATCAGGGTAGGTGTAATAAATTTCCTCCTGCCAACACTGCAAGAGCAAATCCAGTAAAGCAATTGTGGGAAAAGTGGTAGTGGTGCAAGCATTTCACAAGGATTGTTTTTCATTGGAGGATAGCAATTCTCCTTAGGCATTCAATCAGTGAAGATGTTGAGATACTTCAGATGGAGAGAAATTCTACACAAAAACATTAAAAACCATGATACAAGAGTGTTACCACACCAAGGCTAACAAGCTGGAACCTGAATGGCAATGGAAGCTGAAAAGGGAATAGCAAATGATGTACGCCAAAGCATTTGTTTAAAGGGGCATGAAGATAAGCTTTGGACCACATCAGGTGAAAGATTTTTTTCCATTCATTAGTGTGGAAAACTTGGAATAAACATCAGAACTGGGCAGTATGGTAGTTATGGTGGATATACATGTAGCTCCATTAATATCCCCTCTGAGCACTGCCAGACTTGCAACTGCCAGAACTTGCAATCCTTTTGCCTAAGCCCTAAGGGCTTTCTTGGATGTGCAAAGGTGCTAGAGAATTCACTGCAACCATCACTGCCCCACCACCTCTCTACTACACTAACTACACGTTGTCCAGTAGCCTCTAACCAATGGGGGGTAGGAGGTGGTGGATATGTATTCTAGCTCCCTTGCCTCTCACTAGGAAACTCAGATGTGCTCTTCACTGTCCCCCATAGATCCCTGCGGGATTCATCTCTAGTTAGACATAGAGGCAACTTGCTTGGAAGTAGTCATTTATTGGTTTCCTATGTCACTTCCCTACTCCCCTACCAGCATTTCTTGGGATAACCTCCCCAATCAAACCAGTTGTCTCTGTGTCTGCTTAAATTAGGGCTTAGTAAATGACATGTAATTCTTATTCCATAGTATGCGTTTACTCCTAATTAAGTAGTCCAGGGGTTGTTCCTGCCAGCTAATACCTGAACTGAATGGACTGAGCAAATGTCCTACCAATTCTTATGCTTGGCATTGGGACAGGTCAGGTTGGTAAGCTGATGTCTTCTGATACAGGCTGTTCTGTCTGGGTTGCCTTGGCTTACACGGCTAGCCAAATGTTTCATAACACTTAATTTATTTTTTCCCAATCGTGAAGAAATGTTGCCAGAATTATTTAATCAGTTTGACTGTCAGCTCCAAGACAGCAAGAAATGTGTTCATCTTCTTCATAGCTATGATAGCTCAGTTCCCAGAGCAAAAGGCCAGTACATGTTTAAAATATATGAATGAATGAATTTTAACAAAAGAATAATTTTTAGATGGTACACTAGCAACTCATTTGAAGTAATTTATTAAACTGAGCTTCTTAATAAAGAAGCCTGATAAAGATGTGTGTTTATCAAAGACAATGTGTGTCATTAGACCAGGTAATATGTACAAAAGCTATTAGCAAGATATGAAAACCAAATATAAAATTCTAAGCCCCCCAACCAACTAATGGACTCCTCTCTTGGCCAAGGGCATTCCAAAGTAAACCTGGAAAATGAGTTGAGGTCATGGTAGGAAGGGGAGTCAGACATGCCCCATTATACTCACCTCCCTTTGGAATTCAAGCACAACTGACCACCTGAATTAACCTTGAAACAGAGATCTTAAGACTACAAAACAGACCTTTGTAGCAATAAGACACCAAATTCCAACCTGACTCTAGCAGAGCATCACATGACAGATAGCAGGCTCTGAAAGAAATATTTTCCCCCCAAATATATTTATTTGACATACTTTGAAATGGTCCTGCAAAGCTGTCTCTTATAGGGAAAATCTATATTTGTATCTATATCTATAGATTTAAATGTTTGAAAGATACTATTTCACACTGCTTCTCTCCTGGATCAGGGAAAAGACCTGGAGAGGGAAGGGAATTCTGGCACCTTTTAGGTCTGATGAGAGCTCTGAAGCCTGTTACCTGGAGGCTTCATCTACATGATAAAACTTTGGTCTCCACAACTCCTTATCTTAACCCAGACACTTCTTTCTACTGAGTACAGGTCTTTGGATAAGAACTCTTTCAGTCAATTGCCAATCAGAAAAACCTTTGAATCCAACCATGACCTGGATTCCCCCACCCCCAATCTGCCACCACTTCAAGCTCTCCCGCCTTTCTGGCCTGAACCAATGCACATCTTATATGTATTGATTAATTGTATGTCTCTCTAAAAAATGTATAAAACCAAACTGTAGGCAGACCACCTTGGGTACATGTTTTCTGCACCTCCTGGGGCTGTGTCACGGTCCTCACAATTGGCTCAGAATAAATTTCTTCAAATATTTTATAGAGTTTACTCTTCATCAACAGGTAGTTGGCAATTACTATTGTTGGAACTACAATTAATGAATATGTGCTAATTGCTATATAATGTGTGCTCTTTTGAAAGACAACATAGGTTTTGGGGTGAGACAGACATGGGTTCAGATTTTAACTGTGCTATTTGCTAGCTGTGTATCTTGAGCAAATTTTCTGGCATAACAGAGTCCCAGATTTCTCAACTGTAAATTGGTCATGCTACATTTCATCAAATCAAGTACGCCATCAGTTATAAGACACACCGTTATTTTATGCACCATGAAGAAGAAAAAGTGGCTAAACTATGATAATATGCTTTCTTATCAGGTAGGTTGTAAGAGATTCTTAAATCAGAAGTGTTAAAATATAAACAAATGCGTATCCTAGAGTCTATAAAACATAGAACAATAATTACCTTAAGAGATTATTCTTGTGTAGATTAAGATGGAAATAATGTATGTAAAGCATGTATAGAAAGTAACAAATATTACATCTCTTTTTCCTTTTGATTAATCTCTTTAGTTAGAAATTTAAATGTTTGAAAGACACTATTGTCACACTACTTAACCAAATAGATAAAAAGACGTGTAAGAATACTACGAAAGTTGGTTGTCTGGAAAACACAAAAGCTCTGCAAACAATTGAACCTTGAAGTGTAAGACAATTAATGAGGCAAAATCACAGGAGAAAAGAGCATTACACTCTTAAATGAGGAGAGAATCATACCTAAAACAGAATGAAAACAATGCAGATTCAAAAAGAAGTGTGCTTTTCAATTATGAAGACACTAAAAAATTAGCAAGTTGTTAAATAGAAACATCATACAGTTTAGGTTCCTGCACATTTTTCAGGAGTCTGAGCCAACTAATCGGAGTGGTGATGTAATGAAGAAAAGAAGAAAGCTAAGGGAGTAAAATGTGAGAAGCATTCTCCTTAAAATCAGAATCGAAATAAAGATGCCACTATCACTACTTTTGATCTACTCAACATTGTACTTGTGATAATAGCCATAACAACACAACAAAAACAGGCAAGCTATAAGGATTGGAAAAGAAAAAATAAAACTATAATTATTTGCAAACAACATGATTAACTTTATAGATATACAAATGACAATATAAAAATAAATTCTATTTCTATTCCAGGGACAGTTTAAAAAATAGTAAAAATACTTATTTTTTTATTTTTATTTTTTTGAGACAGAGTTTTACTCTGTTGCCCAGGCTGGAGTGCAGTGGTGTGATCTTGGCTCACTGCAACCTCCACCTCCCGGGTTCCCGGGTTCACGCCATTCTCCTGCCTCAGCCTCCCGAGTAGCTGGGACTACAGGTGCCCGCCACCACGCACGGCTAATTTTTTGTGTTTTTAGTAGAGATGGGGTCACCATGTTAGCCAGGATGGTCTCGATCTCCTGACCTCATGATCTGCCTGCCTCGGCCTCCCAAAGTGCTGGGATTATGGGCTTGAGCCACTGCGCCCGGCCTAAAATACATTTTCAAAAAGAATTTATAATAGCCACAGAAAGAAAATTAAGTAACTTATGAATAAATCTAACAAAGCTGAGCAAATCCCTTAGAGATAAAAACTATAAAAACGGATTCAAAAAACATAAAAGAAGACCTAAGTAAATGAGAGATTTATAATATTTGTAGAACGGAAGGTATAATACTGTAAAGATTTCAGATTTCCCCACATTTGATCTGTATGAAGCTCCAATTCCAATCAAAATTCCTGCAGGCTTTTTACAGACATTGGTAACCTGATCCTAAAATTTAAATGAATAAACAAATTTCCATGAATAATTAAGATACTTTGGAAGAATAAAAAGTGTGGAAAATTGCTATCATAGATATGAAAACTTATAAAGCTACAGTTATACAAGCATGTGGCGCTGGCACAGAAGAGGTCAGTGGAACAGAATAGAAAGCTTGAGTACAGACAACACAAACATGGAAACTTGATATGTGGCTGTTGTAACAAGGAAGACAGATCAGTGGGCAAAAGGGTATTTCATCAATGGTACAATTGGTTTTTCAATGGGATAAGTGTTTTTTCATGTGGGAAAAAGTGAAAATTGAATCTCTGTATCATAACAAACACAAAATCGGTTCCTGATACATTAGAGACCAAACTGTGAAAAGTAAAACTTAAAAATAATTAGAAGAGAATATAAGAAAGTATCTTAATAATTTAGAATAGGAAAAATCTAAATTAGATACAAAATAAGATATGTAAATAAGATACAAAAACACACATCAAAAACACAAGAAAAAAATCATGAATTGATTATAGTATAAAATTTTTCTTCGGCCGGGCACGATGGCTCACTCCTGTAATCCTAGCACTTTGGGAGGCCGAGGTGGGCGGATCACGAGGTCAGCAGATCGAGACCATCCTGGCTAACAAAGTGAAACCCGGATAAAATACAAAAAAATTAGCCGGGCGAGGTGGCGGGTGCCTGTAGTCCCAGCTACTTGGGAGGCTGAGGCAGGAGAATGGCGTGAACCTGGGAGGCGGAGCTTGCAGTGAGCTGAGATCACGCCACTGCACTCCAGCCTGGCAACAGAGCGAGACTCCTTCTCAAAAAAAAATTTTTTTTCTTCAAGATACCAAGAAGAAAAAAGTAAAAACAAAGATAGAAACTGAAAGAATATATTTGAAACACAAATGTATCTGACAAAGGATTAGCATTTAGATTAATAATAATAAACTTTTGAATAAACCTAAAAAAGACAAAATCTACATATAAAATAGACAAAAGGGCCGGGTGCAGTGGCTCATGCCTGTAATCCTAGCGCTTTGGGAGGCCGAGGTGGGCAGATCGCCTGAGGCCAGTAGTTCGAGACCAGGCTGGCCAACATGGCAAAATCCTGTCTCTACAAAAAATACAAAAAAATTAGCTGAACGTGGTGGCACGTGCCTGTAATCCCAGCTACTTGGGAGGCTGAAGCAGGAGAATAGCTTGAACCGGGGAGGCAGAGGTCTCAGTGAGCGGAGGTCTCAGTGAGCTGAGATCACATCACTGCACTCAGCCTGGGTGACAGAGTGAGACTCTTTCTCAATAAAATAAAATAAAATAAAATAAAATGGACGAAAGTCTTGAAGAGGCATTTCAGAAGAAGAAATGTATATGGCCAGTAAACATATGAAAAGATACTCAACCTCAATAATAACCAAGGAAATACAATTTAAAACCATGTTGGTGAATTGACTGTACAAATGGTCCCAACTTTTCATACCTCCCTGTGCCTAAACTCTGGTAGTTCCTTCCTTCACCAACTCTAGACTTGACCAAATCCAACATGACAATAGCAAACTTATTGCAAGCAGAGCTTGTACAAGTACTTTATGTGTTTCCGCTCTTTCTTTTGCTCTTCTGCCTTAGAATGAGAACAAACCTGTACTCTCTGTCCTACTGGAGAATGAGAGACCCATGGAACAGAGCTGAAACATGAGGCCATCCTAGACCAGCCAGCCCATTGCTAACCTGGCAGCTCTCTGTAAGCCGTGAGCGGCTCAGGTGAGATCAGCAGAGCCTGGCCCAGATGAGCAGAACCATGCATTACACCCCAGGCTAATGAGAAATATTAAATGGTTGTTTAAGCCACTAAGTTGTGGGGTAGTTAATATGTAACAGTTGTAACAGTGACTAACTGATACAGATACTATTTTACACTCACTAGACTGGCAAAATTAAGAAGTCTGACAATGTCAAGAGTCAGTGAAGACGTAAAGCAAAGGAAACTCCTAACACACTAGTAGTGCAAACTGACACAACCACTTAGGAAAATAATTTACCATTCACTACCTTATAAGATCAAAATGCCTCACGGCCTAGCAGTTTTATTTCTGTGTGTGTGTGTGGGCACATGTGTAGCTTTAAAAATGCATATTCCATATATATATATGAACGCAGTCCTGCTGGACTCCTGTTGACTTCAGTAGGGATGACACCAGTTTTAAGAGGCTGAGGAAGAGACACAGAGCCAGTGAACAAGACATAGAGTTTTATGAGACTGACACACTGCCTACTGTGCTAATGAAGCATCTAGACATAGGGTTTTATTAGGGGGAACTTAACATATACGGATGGTCCAGGGGCAGTGTGCTAGACAGAACTGCAACCACTTGTAAAAGCATGCAGTTTATAAAGCACCTTAGCATCCTACCTGCCAGCAACCTCCACGTGGCAACCCCCACTTCTTCAGCTAAACTATCACTGTCAGGCACATCTGCCATATAGGGTGTGCTTAAGTTATTGCTGTCAGGTGTACCTCCCATACAACTGTTCATAACAACACTGTTTATAAAAGCAAAAAATGCACACAATCCATGTGTCTCATATCGTGAAGGACAAATAATCTGTAGTAGTTACATAAAATGGAAGAGTGAAGGTGAATAAACAAAAGAAAAATTTTTCAACGCAGATTAATCTTACAAACAGAATGTTGAGTGAAAAAGCAAGTGGCAGAAGAATACAAGCAGTAGGATGCTATCTACAGAAAGTTCAAAAGGTACAAAATGTATCATTTACAAATACATGCAAATGTAGTAAAATTATAACAAAAATAGTATCACAAAATTCAGTGTGGTGGATACATTGGGAGAAGATAGAGAGACTCCAAAAGTTTTGGTGGGCTGGATGCAGTGGCTCATGCCTGTAATCCTAGCACTTTGGGAGGCTAAGTCAGGAGGAGTGCTTGAGGCCCGCAGTTTGAGGCCAACCTGGCCAACATAGTGAGACTCTGTCTCTATTTTTTTTTTTTAAAAAAGGTTTGGAAACATGCTGCTTCTTCGGCTGGGTTAGTAGGTACATGTATATTCATTTTATTATGCTTTATCTTTTATATGCTACATATCCATTCCAAAGAATCTGTTTATCTGTCTAAAGATGTATGCTTTTGAAATATTTTTTAAAAGCAAAGAGAGAGAGAGAGATGGAAGCATATCCCTGTTACTGTGTCCTCATCATTGCTGTCAAGTATATAGGGCAGACTCCTGAGGATCCTGCTAACTCTCTATTTCTTTGATATTCTCACCGGAGAACAATCATAGGCACGTGCTTTGTGTCCTGCTGTGGTTCTTTCCCCTCAAAATCAAGTTTCTAAAATCGTTTTAAGCACATGACCTTTTATTGTGACTCTGTATGATGCTTTCTGAGCACATGAGTAGTGTGTTGCTTCCTGTACTGACACCGATGTGGAAAAATGGGTAATCATTTACTAGCTGGGAGGATGAATATAGAGAGACTATGTGTATCACACACAGGAGAGCTACAACTCTCCCAAGTGTTCAGGTTACTTCCTGAGGTAAGGGAGTCCAGCTTTTTCAGAGGTTAGGGTTGTTTTGTTTTGTTTTTTTTTTTTGAGACGGAGTCTCACTCTGTCGCCGAGGCTGGAGTGCAGTGGTGCAATTTCGGCTCACTGCAAGCTCTGCCTCCGGGGTTCAGGCCATTCTCCTGCCTCAGCCTCCGGAGTAGCTGGGAGTACAGGCACCTGTCACCACGCCCGGCTAATTTTTGTATTTTTAGTAGAGACAGGGTTTCACCTTGTTAGCCAGGATGGTTTCGATCTCCTGACCTCATGATCTGCCTGCCTCGGCCTCCCAAAGTGCAGGGATTACAGGCGTGAGCCACTGCGCCCGGCCAGGTTAGAGTTCCTTTTAACTTGCAATCTATCGATGGGGTAGCTATCCTAAGCCTTGGACTCTACTGGATAATTAGGGTACAAGCGCACATAAGTACATACCCAAGCTAATTGAAAACATATGTCCGCACAGAAACTTGTACACAAATGTTCATAGCAATATTATTCATAATAGCTAAAATATGGAAACAACATAAATGTTCATCAACTGATGAACAGACACACAAAACATGGTATGTCTGTTCAGTCATAAAAAGAAACGAAGTACTGATACATGCAGCAGCACGGAAGAACCTTGAAAATACTGTGCAGAGTGATAAGAAGCCAGACCAAAAGGCCACACATTGTTTGATTCCATTTATATGAAGTGAATGTCCAGAATAGGCAAACCAATAGTAATAGAAAGTCGATTAGTGATTTCCAGGTGCTGAGGAGTGGGTGATAATGGGAATAAATGCTAATGAATGCAGACTTTCTTTTTGGGGTGATGCAAACGTTCTGGAATCAGATAGTAGTGAGGGTTGCACAGTTTTGTGAATATGCTAAAAACCACTGAATTGTATACTTTAAAGATTTATGGTTTGTGAATTATACTTAAAAGAAAAAGCTAATCTATTCAGTTAAAAGATAAGATAGTGGTTATTGATGATGGTGGAGCTGGGTGACTGGAAGAAAGAAGGAAAGGACTTTGGGGTGCTAGACATGTTCTGTTTCTTGATCTGGGTGTTGGTTACATAGCCGTGTTCATTTTGAGTTTGAGCCGTGTACATAAGCATGCATTTTTGGATACACATATTGTCATGGGTTCAACTGTGTTGCTCAAAAAGAAATGTTCAAGCCCTAACCCCTAGAGCCTTAGAATGTGACCTTGTTTAGAAACGAGATCATTGGAGATATAATTAATTGAGATCAGATCACACTGGAGTAGGGCGGACCCTAAATTCAATTTGATCTGTCATCTTCATAAAAAGAGAAGAGGAGACACTGACACACAAGGAATACAGTCACACGAAGATGGAGGCAGAGCGGAATTACACCACCCCAAGCCAAGGAACACCTGAGGCTGCCAGAACCTGGAAGAGGCAAGGAAGATTCTCTTAGAGGATTCAGAGGGAGCATGACCCTGCCAAGACCTTGATTTTAGATTTCTATCCTCCAGAACTCCGATATAATAAATTTCTTTTGTTTTAAGCTACCCAGTTTGTGTTTTTTTTTTTTTTTTTTTTTTTGTTACAGTAACTCTAAGAAACTAAAACTGATTTTGGGCAGGGCATGGTGCCTCACGCCTGTAATCCCAGCACTTTGGGAGGCCGAGGCAGACAGTTCACGTGAGGCAGGAGTTCGAGACCAGCCTAGCCAACATGGTGAAACCTCATCTCTACTAAAAAAAATACAAAAATTAGCCGGGCATGGAAACCTCATTTCTACTAAAAAAAAACTACAAAAATTAGCTGGGCATGGTGGCGGGCACCTATAATCCCAGCTACTTGGGAGGCTGAGGCACGAGAATCACTTGAACCCAGGAGGTGGAGGTTGCAGTGAGCCATGATCGCACCATTGCACACCAGCTTGAGTGACAAGAGTGAAACTCCATCTCAAAAAATAAAACAAAATAAAACAGATTTTGGTACTGGCAACTGGAGTGCTTCTGTAACAAATACATAAAAATGTAGAAGTGGCTTTAGAATTGGGTAATTGGTAGAGGTCTCAAGAATTTTGAGATTCTTCATGAAAAGGAAACCTACATCCCCTTGAAGAAATGGTGGGTGGAAATATGAATGTTAAATATGCTTCTGGTAAGACCTTAAAAGGAAATGAACATGTTATTAGATACTGGAGGAAAGGTGATCCTTCTTATAAAGTAGCCGAAAATCCATCTGAATTGGTTCTGCAGTTGAGTGGAAAGCAGAACTTGTAGGGAGGAATTTAGCTGAGAAGTGCTTAGGCTAAGGATATAGAGATGAATGTTCAATGCCTGCCTAGAGAAGAAAAATAAGGGGGCAACTCTCATGTAATGAAGAGAGTACCGGACTTGCAGTCAAAAGAACTGGGTTCAGGCTGGGTGTGGTGGCTCACGCCCATAATCCCAGCATTTTGGGAAGCCGAGGCAGGTGGATCACTTGAGGTCAGGAGTTCGAGACCAGCCTGGCCATCATAGTGAAACCCTGTCTCTACTAAAAATACAAAAATCAGCCGGGTGTGGTGGCATGCGCCTGTAATCCCAGCTACTTGAGAGGCTGAGGCAGGAAAATCGCTTGAACCCAGGAGGCAGAAGTTGCAGTGAGCCAAGAATGACCCTAAGCAAATGTATTGTTTCTGATCCTTACTTTCCCCGACCACAGTGAGTATGAAAACTTTCCTTGCCTTACCTTCCTTGCCCAAAGCTGCAGGTCTGTGTGAGAGAGGAGGGCATTAGTCAGGGGAAGTGACCTTTCTTCAGGGAGTTGGAAGATGGGTAAATGTCATCCTGTTGAAGACAAGGGAGGCAGGAGGCCGGGAGCGCCTTCCAAATGGGAGAATGTAAGATGCTTCTGCGGCCTTTGCTGATGTTGGCTGACTCAGCAGTGAAGGAGATGGTGATGGGATCTGAACTGAATGTGAGTTAGGTAAGATCACAGCTCAGAGACAGTTTTTTTCCTGAAAATGCACAACTTGTGAGTTTCTTCCCAAACATGAACCAAAATCCCATTTAACTACTTGATAGATGTGAACTAAGAACCACAAAGTAGGCTGCTTTTGTACTTCCGCCCCCTCACCTGCCCCCCAGAATGTGGAACACTTAGGAATATTCTGGGGTAATGAGTCTTTCAAATCTCTCTGGTGTTCTGAGTGCCATATGTTCATTATGCCTGAAACTACTTCACAAAATCTGAATAACATAATTAGTCTTTGTCAAACATAATTTCTTAAGAGTCTTTAGATCCTTTGTGGTAATTAAAATCACTGCAACTTCTGAAAATGTATAAGATGTCTAGGTTGTTGGATACCATTTTGTATATTGCCATTCAACAAAGCCTATCATTAAGCTAAATAATAGGTAGGTGATATAGCTAAAAAATGTAAAAAAATAAAAAATTAAAGTTGCAATTGCCATTATTAGAGAGAGTATAGATTTTGCACTTAAAGCAAAAATGCTTTTAAAAATAACCCCAGGTACAACCAAATATATTCTTTTTTCTTTTTTTTCTTTCTTTCTTTCTTTTTTTTTTTTTTTTTTTTTTTTTGGACCCAGGGTATTAATCCATCACCCAGGCTGGAGTACAGAGGCTTACTGTACTCTCAATTTACCAGGCTCAAGCAATCCTCCCACCTCAGCCTCCTGAGTAACTGGGACTACAAGTGCTCAACACCACACCTGGCCAACTTTTTGTATTTTTAGTAGAGATGGGGTTTCACCATGTTGCCCAGGTTGGTCTCAAACTCCTGGGTTCAAGTCATCTGCCTGCCTCGGCCTCCTAAAGTGCTGGGATTACAGGCCTGAACCACAGTGCCCAGCCTCAGATACATTCTGCTGTTTTCCATTGTGCTGTCCTATATGGCAGCCACTAGCCACATGTAGTTATTTACATTTAGGTTAATATTAATTAAAACTAAATAAAATGTAGCATTCAGTTCCTCATTCTCATGAGTCACATTTCAAATGTTCAATCGCCACACATGGCTGGTGGCTACATATTAGTGTAGATAAGGAACATTTTATCATCACAAAAGTTCTTAAGCACAGAACAGCTTTAAAGGTCAAGCTAGTAGAAAGAGCTAGGACGCACCCTCGTTTAAGTTTTGATTGAAATGGGTTTTCCTTTATTCCCATTTCTGTCTAGGGGAGCACTAAGAGTATTTAAGACGACTTCTAGAAATACATCTTTTAAAATGTAGGTACGTAGTTGATGAACAAGGCTGTTTCTCTTGGCATTAGTATTAGACTTAATATTGATGTGTGTTCTAAAAGAATGGTTCATGTTTTACAGTCATTAAAGTCATGTTTTTGGAGGCCATTTAATGACATAAGGAAGTGCTAATGCTATAATATTAGTTCAAAAAACCCACAGACACAATAGGATAACAAAATATACTCAACATGGTAATCTTTTAGCAATTAACTTGTGGTGATTTTTCTATTTTCCCATAATTTTTAAAATAACTTGTATTATTTAGTTAACAGAGGAAAAGTATTTTTTTAAATGTACATATTTGAGGTTTGGAGTAGATAGATAAGTAAAATCCAAAGCACAAAACAGATCACTGGGGGGCTTCCTTTTCTGTTTTAATGGATAACTGAAAGGTTGGTGGCATTAAAAGCACTTGGGACTGGGTGCAGTGGCGCACACCTGTAATCCCAGCACTTTGGGAGGCCAAGGTGGGTGGATCACCTGAGGTCAGGAGTTCCAGGTCAGCCTGACCAACATGGTGAAACCCCGTCTCTATCAAATACAAACAATTAGCAGGGCATGGTGGCACATGCCTGTAATTGCAGCTACTTGGGAGGCTGAGGCAGAAGAATTGCTTGAACCCAGGAGGTGGAGGTTGCAGTGAGCCAAGATGGCACCATTGCACTCCAGCCTGGGCAACAAGAGCGAAACTCCGTCTCAAAAAAAATAAAAATAAAAATAAATAAACAGTACTTGGTTGGCTAGCAGTTTCCATGAAGGACCTAATAAGTGTGATTCAGAAAATAAGTCTGGGGACTGGAGCTGTTGAAGAAGGTGATACTAAAGCCAATATTAACATACCAGGCCATCTGCAGACTGCAGTAAAGAACTAGGTTCAAACGCAGAGAAATCAACATGTCAGGGCATAAAAAGCAAGCTAGGTCAAAACCTCACAGCTTTATTGCATTAAAAAGCATCAAGTTATTTAAAAAGTCATTTTCTGCACTTAATTTTGATTATTTTAAAATTGCTATCTTAACTTTTTTACAGGTGATTTTGGACAATCTGCTTTTTCACTTTTTCAAGCCTTTTCCTAACATTCAGACAGTACTTACCTATCATTGTGCAGATGGATCAGCTGAGCTGAAATTACAGTAATTTTATAAATAAGCTCTAATCTCACACACTCTGCATTTTATTTTATTATTTATTTATTAATTATTATTATACCTTAAGTTCTAGGGTACACGTGCACAACGTGCGGGTTTGTTACATATGTATACATGTGCCATGTTGCTGTGCTCCACCCATTAACTTGTCATTTACATTAAGTATATCTCCTAATGCTATCCCTTCCCCCTTCCCCAACCCCACGACAGGCCCCGGTGTGTGATGTTCCCCTTACTGTGTCCAAATGTTCTCATTGTTCAATTCCCACTTATGAGTGAGAACATGTGGTGTTTGGTTTTCTGTCCTTGTGAGTTTCCAGCTTCATCCATGTTCCTACAAAGGACATGAACTCATCCTTTTTTGTGGCTGCATAGTATTCCATGGTGTATATGTGCCACATTTTCTTAATCCAGTCTATCATTGGTGGACATTTGGGTTGGTTCCAAGTCTTTGCTATTGTGAATAATGCTGCAATAAACATATGTGTGCATGTGTCTTTATAGCAGCATGATTTACAATCCTTTGGGTATATTTACATACACCCAAAGGGCTGGGTCAAAAGGTATTTCTAGTTCTAGATCCTTGAGGAATTGCCATACTGTCTTCCACAATTGTTGAACTAGTTTATAGTCCCACCAACAGTGTAAAAGTGTTCCTATCTCTCCACATCCTCTCCAGCACCTGTTGTTTCCTGACTTTTTTAATGATCACCATTCTAACTGGTGTGAGATGGTATCTCATTATGGTTTGGATTTGCATTTCTCTGATGGTCAGTGACATACTCTGCATTTTAGATATATTTTAATGTACACACACATATACAACTGGGTTTATATAAAGATAAATTAAATAGGTTCATGTATAAGTACTTAAGTGTTAGCTATTGTAATATATCAAACTACACGATTTTGCTTAACCTTCTTTTCCGTGACTGTATTACATACATGGATGCTTTGTAGTTATCTACTGGGTCTTATAGTCAGTTGAGAATAATTTTAATTAAAGGTGAATTTAAAGGTTAAATTCCTAGTGAAAATCAGAATACTTAAGAGGAAGACTGACAGTCGATCAGTGAAGCACATTTCATCTGGCTGAGACCAGCAGCGCTGACTTTTGGGCAGCAGAGCCGGAGAAGGCACAATTTTATGCAGTGGAGGAGAAGTGTGGAGGGGTGAGGGATGGGGACACTTCTTGAGGGTAGGCAGGGAAAGGACTGGAAGAAAGTGAGTTAAACAATACGAAAAAGCACTAAAAGCAAATTTTATCCCTTTTGCAGTGTTGCCCAACACCCTGATGAAGGCAAATCCCTGTCACAATCCTAAAAATCATCTTGCCTTGGAGCATCTGTTAGGCTGCTTGGAAAGTGTTATAGACCAGACAAAGGGCCCTTACCATCCATTGAGAGCCTGCCAAGTCATCTTTGGGTCATTAGATGATCAAATAACTTAAAGTTTTCATTTGAGTCTCCCTGTGGAGACAGTGTTTGATGCATTTCACAATATTCTGCATTTTCCCACAATTTAGGTACCAACTGCTTAAGAAAGGTCCAGGAACAGATTTCCCCAAGTGGTGTTTTCATCTGCTGTTTTGTTCCTTCATGGCCAGGACCAAACTCCTTATCACCTCTGACAGTCCTCAGCTACAGGAGCAAGAATTAAAACAAGCTGCACTAAGTTTGCAGATGTCAATTTTGAATACATGGCTTTGCCGGGAAAATCGGAGTTTATCTTGTCATTATGCTCCCAACTGAGAAATTAAGTTAAGGCTCATTAGAGAAAGAGGCACCATTTGTTTGTTCTTTACTGCCCCGAGACTTGCCATAATGATCTTGGCTTAGATTGCCATTTAAATTCACATGGCTCATCGCAGGACTGTTAAACTTACTCATATCACAAAGGAAGTCTAACACACTATGTCAACACATTCACTGAGGCTGGTCTGAAGGTAGCGAGTTATCTCAGCTGGTCACAGTTGGTTACGATTGCACTCCTTGTTCTACTCTTTCCTCCCTTCTCACTACTGCACTTAACTAGTCTTACAAGAAAAAAAAAAGAAAGAAAAAGAAAGAAAGAAAAAAGAAAAAGTCCACATATTTATTGAGTGCGTAGTGAGTGCATAGCACTGTGTTCAATACCAGGAACACAGTGACGGATATAAACAGCTTCAATATTTGTAGGCTTATGATGTTTCTCCAATCAATAGGCTGACACGATACTGGGACTTTTTATCCCCAGGGAGAAAGAGAAGAGAGGAGACACGGTCTGGTCAATGCACCTGTTCTGTATCTTGGTCCCTGCAGTAGTGATGATGACTGGACCTTTTGAAAGTTGGTGATGCTTTTCCAGGACTCCTGAGATCCATGGCTGATCTAGACTCTAAGTATCACACTGGTGTTGCTCAAAGGTTATATTAATATGTAGCTGTGAATTCATGCATACGTGCCCAGACTTTACTTCTAATGTAGGGCCCGTACGGCTGGGTTCAAGAGGTTTGCAGTCTTATGCCCTCTTCAATAACCCTTCAAGAACTAGCTTTCTTTTACTAACCCTCCAAGAACCATTGTGTAGAGGCTGAGTTACCCTGCTGCACTGGTTCTGTATTGCTGCTGTAACAAATTACCACAATATAGCATCTTAACACAAATGTATGATCTTACAGTTCTGTAGGATAGAAGCCTAAAACGAGTCTCCCTGGGCTAAAATCAAAGCATTGCCAGGGTACTCTCCAGTCCGGAGGCTCTAGGAGAAAATCCAATTTCTTGTCCTTACAGTTTGCAGAGACCTTCTGTCTTCCTGGACTCATGGTCCCTTCCCTTCATCTTCGAAGTCAGCAGCGTAACATCTCTGTGTCTTTCTTTCATATCCACATGCTTCTTTGACTGACTTTACTGTTGTGCCTCCCTCTTTTCTTTTTTTTTTTTTTTTTTGAGACAGAGTCTCACTCTTTCACCCAGGCTAACACATTCACAGGTTCCGGAGATTAGAACTTGGGCATCTTTGGGGCCACTATGCTGCCTACCACACCAACCCACACGTTTTCCTCCCTCAGGGTCATCTCTCCGAAGCCCATTCCAGAGATTTTTGGAGCAAAGAATGTTTCCTGTGGTGCAAGCATGGAAGGGCTTGTCTTTGAGGTGGCCCGAAGGGGCAAGCAGTCCTTGGGAGAAAGAAGCTGGAGGTAGCACTGGGTGTCCACAGCCTGCAGAAGATGTGAAGAGTCAGCCAGAGCAGATGTTCCTTCTCTTGTTTGTTTGTTTGTTTTGAGATGGAGTCTTGCTCCGTCGCCTGTGCTGGAGGCAAGTGGCACTATCTCTGCTCACTGTAACCTCCGCCTCCCGGGTTCAAGCGATTCTTCTGCCTCAGCCTCCCGAGTAGCTGGGACTACAGGTACGCCACCACGCCTGACTAATTTTTGTATTTTTAATAGAGACGGGGTTTCACCATATTGGCCAGGCTGATCTCCAACTCCTGACCTTGTGATCCACCCATCTCAGCCTCCCAAAGTGCTGAGATTACAAGTGTGAGCCACCATGCCCAGCCTGTTCCTTCTCTTAAAAGAGAATAGAGGAAGGTAGATTTCCAGGGATAGAGGGGCAGTGGGCGGGGGGAGGGGAGGGCAGGGAAGATCTAGAGATGTCTCAAAAAAACCATGAGAATTCTCAGGAGAAAAAAGTCTGCTTTTGGCTTGGCGCAATGGCTCATGCCTGTAACCTGGGAGGCCAAGGTGGGAGGATCATTTGAGGTCAGAAGTTCGAGGCCAGCCTGGCCAACATGGTGAAAACCTATCTCACCTAAAAAATACAAAAAAAAGCCAGATGTGGTGGCAGGCACCTGTAATCCCAGCTGCTTGGGAGGCTGAGGCATGAGAATCGCTTGAACCCGGCAGGTGGAGGCTGCAGTGAGCCGAGTTGCGCCATTGCACTCCGGCCTCGGCAACAGAGTGAGACTCTGTCTCAGACAGAAAAAAAAAAAAAAAAAAGTCTGCTTTTAACACATTCCAATACCATTTAGCTCTGATGAGGGTACCAAAGTAGAACTTTCTTGCTCTTTTTCTTTATCTTTCTCCGACAACCCAAGCCTGTGGAGGTAAAACAAACAAACAATATCAAAACCAAAACTGGTTAACAAGATGGGGAATGAGGAGAAGAAAAACCTGGCAGAAAAGGAGAAAAAAAGGCCGATTTCTTCAGGATAAAGACGGTGAGAAGATTTATAGATTCGTTAGGGTGTGCCTGGTGGATTGACACCTGTGTGTCGGGGCGGACGGAGTAGGATTGGGTAGAAGAGACAGTGAACTGGAATGCAGTTGAAACAGAGGCCTCAGCCTTTCCTATGAGAGAGTTCTGCAGCGGGGTGGCCCTTCTTAAGTTGTCTGACCTTAAGAGAGTGCTGGACACTTCCTCACCCCGTTAACCAGTCATTGGATGAGGGCTGTCCCTGGGGAAGAGGCATGACCTTGGCTGAGGCATTTTCTTTTACTAAGGACAATTTCCAGAGAGCCACTCAACTGAGAACCATCAGGGCCAATCTCAGCGGCTGGGGGATGACTGGGGCATCCCTGTGGGCTATGCACAACGGTATCCACTACACTGTGTGCTGGGACACGAGCAGCGGGGAGAGAGAGAGAGTTTTAAAGCATTGCAGGGAACTTGGTTTTCAGTTAGCATCCAGAGTAGTTTTATTACCAGGAAAATTAAAGGATTTGCTCTAAACTTCATCTATGAGCAAGGAAAGAAACATCCCCACTGAATATATATATAGGTCTGTGTTGCTAAATAGCTAGCTAGATAAAGTTACTTACATTCCTCAAGACTTGGTTACAATTGCAGCAGTTTCCAGAGAAGCAGCATCTGGGAAGGTTACCTTTGCATAAGAAAATTCTACAAGGGGTGTGATTATGCAAAGGGAGACCTAGACCAGTGGTTCTAAACGTGTGTGTGTGTGTGTGTGTGTGTATGCATGTGCCTCGGATCCCTTTGGCAGTCGGTATAGCCTATGGAATCTCATCTCTGAATCATGTTTTCCTATGCATAAAATAAAATACATAGTATTACAAAGAAAACCAATTATATTTAAATAATGTCAGCTGAGTACAGTGGCTCATGCCTCTAATCTCAGCACTTTAGGAGGCTAAGGCAGGCACATTGCTTGAGCCCAGGAGTTCAAGACCAGCCTAGGTAATAAAATGATACCCTGTTTCTAAAAAAAAAACAAAAACAAACAAACAAACAAACAAACAAAATAGCTGCATGTGGTGGCGTGTACCTATAGTCCTAGCTACATATGTTAGTGTCATCGATACTGCTAGTGTTACTGAGGTTGTTGCCTACGTTCATAGTTAAAGGAAATGCCAAACTTCACATTGAAGTTATTGAAAATAAAGGGGTGATTTTTTTTGTTACTCAAGTCTACAACCCCCCAAATTCAATTTGCAAACTCCCTGGGAGTCCATGGACTCCAGGTTAAAACTTTTGCAATCTGGAATAGGCTCAGCTGATCTTCTACAACATAATAAAGTAATAACAATTTTCAGGGTCTTTTTTTGGGGAAGGTGGGCGATGGTGAGACATGTTGAAGGTCTTAGAATTCTAAGAGAGAGAGAGAAAGAAAAAGGGGAGAAGAGAGAGAGAGAGAGAGAGAAGCAGGGCTATAGTAAACAGATAAGTTAAGACCAGGGCTCTATAGATGATATTGGCCAAATCATCAGGAAAAGTCTGTTACACACAGCTCCTTTTTGTCAGCATGTTGTAAGGGGGAAAGAAGGGGGCAACTGTACATGTTTGGGGAGGGGCAACAAAGAGAAGTGCACCCACCCATGTGAGGCCAGAGTGGCTACCCAAGAACTACATCCAGAGAGCAGTTAGGAGCCAGTTGACTATGAATAAACAGCTGGCAGTGTGGGCTGAGTCATGGTGGCCAAAAGACCAACCTTCTTCAACCAAAATATGTTAGAGGCAAGTGTCTGTTGCCTGAAAGGGAGAAGCTGGATCTTGCATGGATAGGAGCTACCCAGAGGCTAGACACTGAGGTTACCTCTAGCTAAATAGGTGAATGTGATCCTGTAGGCAACCAAGGGCTAGGGCCAGGGAGGATGTAGCAAAGGAGTGTCTACTGCAAGTAAGATCATAGAAGGAGCATTCTGCCATGGTTGTGGGATAAGATGGGACAGTCACAGGTAGAGACATAGTATGGTAAAAAGAATGATAAATATCTCATTAGTAATTTTAATATTTTGATTACATGTTGACATGGTTTGGCTGTGCCCCCACCCAAATCTCAGCTTGAATTATATCACCCAGAATTCCCACGTGTTGTGGGAGGGATCCAGGGGGTGGTAATTGAATCATGGGGACTGGTCTTTCCCGTGCTAGGCTCATGATAGTGAGTAAGTCTCATGAGATCTGATGGGTTTATCAGGGGTTTCCGCTTTTGCTGCTTCTTTATTCTCTCTTGCTGCCGCCATGTAAGAAGTGCTTTTTGCCCTCCACCATGGTTGTGAGACCTTCCCCAGCCACGTGGAACTGTAAGTCCAATTAAACCTTTTTCTTTTGTAAATTGCCCAGTCTTGGGTATGTCTTTGTCAGCAGCATGCAAATGGACTAATACACAGATTGAAATGATATTTTGGATATATAGGATTCAATGAAATCTATTATTATAACTAATTTCACCTGTTCTTATTTTTTAATGTGGTCACCAGAAAATTCAGAACTACTTATATGGTTGGCATTATATTCCTATTTGTAGAAATAACATGTAGTTATTTCACCTAGACATGACTCATGCCATTAACTCATGTAACTCCTATAGTTATAATCTGGCGTAGACTATACAAACACTTTGTAAGCTTCTGTAATCTTCTGCATGTTCCCTCTTTCCTTATTTTCTCTCTGGCTTTCGGGAAATCCTTTAATAGAAAACGGGCCCATATGTTGTCTTCCTGGTGTCATAGAAGTGGGGACTGTGGGGGTGTGACGGTCCATGCTGAACCCAAGGTGGAATGAGAAGATTATACCCTCTAAAGGGACAGATTTTGTAGTAGCAGGAACTAAGAAGCTATCCAAATAGACTAACTTGTTGGCAATGCTGAGAGGAAGAAAAGGAGAATTTGTGTTGTTAACCTGTGCCTTGGCAACAGAATGGCTCCTATGAGATTCTCAAGATTTCCAAAGACATTGGCAGCAAGGACTAGGTTGAGAAAGGTTCAGCTCTCTCATATCTTCCTTCCCACTATCTCTATCTCACACCTCATAGACTGCCAGACCTTCCAAATTCTCTCAGTAAATCAGTCCTTTTGTGTCCTAACCAGCCTATCCTGAAGCTCATCACCTGAACCCCTTATCCTCCAAAACCGCAAAATTCCTTGAAAAGCCTCTAGAATATCAGGCTCCTTCCTGGAAAAACCCTAACCATGGATCTATTTCCTAAACTGCCTTCTCCATTTCTACCTCTGAGTTTCCAGGTACACGTACAGAGCATCACTCAATCCTGCAGATTGGCTCATGAAAAACTCATGGGCTGCAGTCCCAGCTGTACCCTCTGCAATGCACAGCAGTGCACACGCTGGACAGCTCTCCCATTCCTTTCAGTAATCGTTCAAATCCTTACAACTCTCAGGGACCCTGAGGATTGGCAAAAAGTGTCCCTTCCACCAGTTAGTTTATTATGGTATTATGGTTCAATCTGGACAGCTCTGAACTTGGGGTAAGGGGAAATGGGGGATTTCCAGGATCCCCATGGGAAGCTTCCTTGGCTGCACACACATTCTTACACACATTCTGTGCCCACATTGTAACAACCCGCCCCACTCCCCACTGTTTGGTTTTCACAGTGTCAGTAGCTTGTATATTCTGTGCTATCTGTACCCTCCTTCTACAGGGAGAAAGAAGCAAGGTTGGAGTCTGGTAGATTAATGAGTCAGACCTCCGAGGGTGGGAGGAGTAACCTCAGGGGATGCTTGGAGCGTGATTCACACAGGACACAGCCATGCATGGGTATGAGTGTGTCAGTGACAGTGTACAATGCAAACTCTTTTTCCAAGTATATGCATGGTCTTATGTATATTGTGGGATTATATTCAGGAGGAGTATATTTTCTGCTTTTCCATGACTTGATTAGAAGGCCAGAATCTCTGGCCTTCACATTCTGGGATAAGTTAATATACGGTGCCCTTGTGCAGTACACAACCCAGACCCCTTTACTGGGAGCCTTAACATAGTCTCCTCAAAACCGTCGCACCATTCCTGTCTATTCCATTGTCAGAGGATGGCTGCCTTAGTCCATTTTCAGCTTCTATAACAGAATACCATAGACTGGGTGATTTCTAAACAATAGAAGTTTATTTAGCTCACAGTTCTGGAGACTGGGAAGTCCAAGAGTATGGTGCCAGCATCTGGTGAGGGCCTTCATGTTGCATTATCCCATGGCGGAAGGCAGAAGGTAAGTGAGCACAGGAGACAGAGTGGAAATTGGGCAGAATTCACCCTTTTGATCTGGAACCCACTCCCTCAATAACTAACCCACACCTGAGATAAAGGCCTTAATCTATTATTAAGGGCAGAGCCCTCACAACCTAATCACCTCTTAATGGTCCCACTTCTTAATACCATCACAATGGCAATTCAATTTTAACATAAATTTTGGGCTAGGACATTCAAATCATAGCAATGGCTTTGCCTCTATTAATGTGAACTTTCTCAACTTTCTGTTTCCCACCTGCAAATCTACATACCTCGGTGCCCTTCTCTTGCCTCTCGCTTCCATTTCAGAGTATCAGGTGTTTGTCTTTGTGAGGTCAACAACTCCTATGCTCTTGATGCTATCATCGAGTTCCTCTGGATCTCGCTATATTAGTTATTCTCCTTGCTCTGATTTCTTCACCTATTTCTCTCCATGTGCCTTCCAGTTGTCCCAGAAAATCAATTTCAATCCACAAAAATCTTCTCTTGACTGCCAAGTCCTTACAGTTTTTTCTGTTCTCTTTCAGCCAAGTTTCTGAAAAGAGAATTCTCTCTTTTTCTCTTTTCTTTTCTCTTTTTTTTTTTTTTTTTTTTTGAGAGAAGGTCTCACTCTGTCACCAAGGCTGGAGTGCAGTGGCATGAGTGTGGCTCACTGCAGCCTCAACCTCCCTGGGCTCAGGCAATCCTCCCACCTCAGCCTCCTGAGTAGCTGGGAATACAGGTGTACACCACGACAGCCAGCTAATTTTTGTACTTTTTGTAGAGATGGGGTTTCACCATGTTGCCCAGGCTGGTCTCAGACTCCTGGGCTCAAGTGATCCTCCCATGTTGGCCTTCCAGAGAGCTGGGATTACAGATGTGAGCCACTGTGGTTGGCCCAAGAAAACTCTATTACTATTTTCACTCTTCACTCACTACACTCTGGGCTCCATCTCTATCACTCAGCTTAATGTTCTTTCACAAGGGTCTTCAAGTACCTCCACATTGCCTGATTTGCTGGATAACTTTTTGGTCCTTATTTTACTAAACTCCTCTATGGGGAGAACCCACTCCCGATGTTTAACGTGGGTTCTTTTCTACTTCCTAAGTGTCTCGGCTGGGTTGAGAAATAAAAGGAAAGCGCACAAGAGAGAGAAATTTAAAGCTGGGTGTCGGGGGGAGACATCACATGTCAGCAGGATCCATGATGTTCACCGAGCCGTAAAACCAGCAAGTTTTTAATAGCGATTTTCAAAAGGGGAGGGAGTGCAGGAATAGGGTGTGGGTCACAGAGATGACACACTTCACAAGGTAATAAAATATCACAAAGCAAATGGAGGCAGGGCAAGACCACAGGACCACCGGATGAGGAGAAATTAAAATTGCTAATGAAGTTTCAGGCACACATTGTCATTGATAACATCTTATCAGGAAACAGGGTTTGAGAGAAGACAACCTGTCTGACCAAAATTTGTTAGGCGGGGAATTTTCCTCCTAATAAGCCTGGGAGTGCTACAGGAGGCTGGGGCTTATTTCATCCCTTCCGCTTCGACCATAAAAGATGGCATGCCTTAAAAGGGGCCGTCTATAAGCCTACCTTCAGGGCGCATTCTCTCTCAGGGATGTTCCTTGCTGAGAAAAAGAATTCAGCGATATTTCTTCTATTTGCTTATGAAAGAGGAGAAATATAGCTCTGTTCCGTCTGGCTCACCAGTGGCCAGTTCAAAGTTACCTCTCTTGTTCCCTGAACATCACTGTTATCCTGTTCTTTTTTTTAAGATGCCCAGATTTCATATTGTTCAAACACACATGCTCTACAAACAATTTGTGCAGCTGACACCATCACAGGGTCCTGAAGCAACGTTCATTCTCCTCAGTTTATGAAGAAGATGATGGGATTAAGAGATTAAAGTAAAGACAGGCATAGGAAACCACAAGGATATTGATGGGGGAAGTGATAAGTGTCCATGAAATCTTCACAATTTACGTTCAGAGATTGCAGTAAATACAGACATAAGAAATTATAAAAGTATTAATTTGGGGAACTAATAAATGTCCATGAAATCTTCACAATTTATGTTCTTCTGCCGTGGCTTCAGCCGGTCCCTCCGTTAGGGGCCCCTGACTTCCTGCAACACTCCTCGGTACATCTGACATTGATGATCACTTCTTTCCCCAGAAAACTCTTGATAGATTCTACTGGCTTCCATGATACTTTACTATATAGAACCTATCAGTCAGTGGGAGGACCATGTCCAACATCCTTGTCTAGGATGAACAGTTATACTCAGAGTCCCTGGCTGGACAGCCCCATGCTCTCCTAAGTTGAGGGAAACTGATCTATTGCCAGTTTGTGGAGGTCATGCTGAGTAGGGTGTGGGTTAAGGCAGCCATGGGAAGTCTTGGCTTGAGGATTTCAGGCCTGGCCTTCTTTATATCTGTAAGAGTGCTTTATCCTTATACTACATTTACTGTTAAAGTTTCTGTTGGTTGTGATCAAAAGGAGGCTTGTCTAAGATAAACACCATGCACTTTAGAGTTTATCCTCTGAAATGTACATTGGTGGGTTTCACTGGTCTCAAACCACACACTTTTTTACTGTAATTGTCGCTTGCTCTTTACTGAGAACAACTATATCAATGTTATATCCACCTGATTTTGAGGATCTAGTTGCAAATGGTCTGAATCACTTATTTGCAATTTTGGGGAGACCATGTGCCCATGAAACATAACTCAATGTGGTGATCTAGGTAACTGGACAGAGATTAAGGACACCATTGCTATTGATTAGATTCCTCTGAATTTTACTTTTTTGAAGCTTCCTTTTTTTTTTAGATAGGGTCTTGCTATGTTGTCCAGGCTGGTTTCAGACTCCTGGCCTTAAGATGTCCTCCTGCCTTGGACTTCCAAAAGGCTGGGATTACAGGAGTGAGCCACTGCACCTGGCTGAGGCTTCTTAATGTATGATGGAATATAGCTAATTGAACAATGGCAATTATTCTCATCTTCCCTTAAAAAATCTATTTTGGTGATAAAATTATTTATTCTAAAGTATGACAAATTCTGTGACCCACAGTTATTGCTGACCTATCCTCCTCTTTTCCTCATGCATATGTATGACTGTGTAGTCTGTACCATGCACATTCTTTTACTGTACATACATTCATATACATTCCTCATCTCTCCATCAATCCCAGTCCTTTAAGACCCAGCACAAGATGCACCTCTTCCCTGAAACCTTGCTCAAGAGCTTCTAGTTACAATCCTTTTGATCTTCTTGGGATTCCTCCAGCCCAGTGGTTATCAAGTGGGAATGATTTTGTCCCCGAGTCATTTGGTAATATCTGGAGACATGTTTGGTTGTCACAGCTGGGGTGGGAGCTGCTGGCATTTAGTCAGTAAAGGTCAAGGATTGTAGCTACACATCTTACAGTGCACACAACAGTCCCCCACAACAAAGAATTATTGGACCAACAATGTCCATGGTGTTGAGAAACCCTGCAGTGTAGCCTGACTTAGCACCCCCTATCATTTGATTGCTCATTATGGTATAGAATCTGAGGGCTGGATGGGAACCTTTAGAAATCATCCTATCACCCTCGTATTTTATAGGTTGGAAGACCAACCGAAAAGAAGCTGCGGAGTGTCACAGAGTAGAGGGAATCTTTGGCAGGGTTGTGTCCCTTGGCCATTGGCCATTTCTGTTCACTTATGCAGCTGTTCCCTTCCTCCCAGGTAGGTTTAAAACTTTAAAAGCAAAGTTAGAATCTTTTTCTTCAGCTTGTAGTGACTCTCCCCTCCATCCCTTCACCCTCATCCCAGTACTAGAAACAGCATATATTTGTTGTCATATCAAAATAGTCCCAGATTGTGTAAAATATTTTATTCCCCTGCAGACATATTTTTTAAAAAGAAATGTAAGCCTATCTCCTGGATATAACCTCTTAAGAGGAGAGATGCTTACTTCTAAATCACAGAAGAAATCCTACAGAGACCTTCTGTGGAAGCATGTTCAACATTAATTAGAGTAAACAACAGCCAAGTGAGGCTTATGTATTTAAATGATGGTGATGAAAATCACCAGCTAGCAGTTCAGAGGAAAACAGGAAAGGTCTCTACTAAGGGGAATGATTAACTGAATCCTTACAGAGAAACTGAAAAACAACAATGAAAATCAGAAAGGACATCACATTGTATATGTTTGTAAATTTGATCCTATACACTCTGACTTATAATCCATTCCCGTCAATCAATAAATGATTCTCATTGAGGAAAAATATGTAAGCAATTGTTGAAATGGAGTTCAAAAAGGCTAGGTTAAACATGCAATGAAGGAATATCAGAACAATACTTCAGATTGCAAAAGAGGAGCTGGTTGACTAGAGTTCTGTATTTCAGAGGCAGAATAGTGTAAGACGAGGGTGCAAGTATGGGCCTGAGGGAGCTGATCCTGGATTTGCATCCTGGTGGTGCCAGGGAGAGGCCATGTGACTCAGGTAAATGCCCTAATCCCTCAGCTTTGAAGTGAGGATTGTTAACAATGATTCCCTAAATATAAAATCGTTGTGAGGAATTGATCAAAGAATACAAAAAGAGTACCCATCATAGGATTGGGCTAAATCTAAGGGCTGAATGAGGATTATTGTTTTTAATTAATGACAGTTATTGTTATTAAGAATTATTAAAACTTTACTTGTTTCTGAAAAAATGGAAATATAACTTAGTTTTAAAATCTCCATTTTATGTTCTCAGAAGAAATATGACATCCTCTTCATAATAGAGAATAAAAGTTCCATTACATTGGAGTTCTTACTTTTAAAATAAAACTGGATTTTTAGATATACATATGTAGAAGCTATTTAAATTGTATGAATAAATGTGTAGGGTTAAGGATATGGAAAATAATTTAAGCTGGATTTTCTTTCTTTCCTCCCTCCCTCCCCCTCTCTTCCTCCTACCCTTCCTTCATTCCTTTAACAAGACATACAAATGCATGTATATGGGGTATGTGAAAGTAAGACATTTATGGAGAGTGTGTCAAGCAGGTGTTATGGAAAGTTTAGGAAGAGAAATTTCAGAGCCCTGGGTTTCAACCCTGGCTTATAGTAGATGTAAGATGTCAGGCAGATCACTTAACCATCTCTCATCTGTAAAACAAAGGGCCTGGTAGATAATGGGTAAGGCTTAAGTACTAGATTGTATTTTTATATTTGAAGAGCCATAACAGACATACAATTCAAATGTGTTGCTAAAAATGATCTCTTTTTTTTTTTTTTTTTTGAGACGGAGTCTCATTCTGTCGCCCAGGCTGGAGTTCAGTTGGGCAATCTCGGCTCACTGCAAGCTCCGCCTCCCGGGTTCACATCATTTTCCTGCCTCAGCCTCCCAAGTAGCTGGGACTACAGGCGCCCGCCACCACGCCCGGCTACTTTTTTGTATTTTTAGTACAGACGGGCTTTCACCGTGTTAGCCAGGATGGTCTGGATCTCCTGACCTCGTGATTCACCCACTTCAGCCTCCCAAAGTGCTGGGATTACAGGCGTGAGCCACCGCGCCCAGCCAAAATCGATCCCGTCTTTTTAATAGTAAGTTCAATCTGTGGGAAAAGAGTGAAACATGATTCAATTTTGAAATGACATTTTACATTTTGAATAGATTTCTTGATTCAAGCATTTTGTTGCATTCTAACTTACAAAACCAGAGCTGGCTTTATAAGTGTGTGACCTGTGCAACTGTGTGTTTAGGAGAGCTCCACGACTGATTTAATGCTGTGTTGTTGCCATCTTGAAATTCTTAATGATTTTTGAGCAAAAGGCCCTGCCTTTTCATTTTGCATTGTGCCCTGCAAATTTTGTAGCTCGTTCTGGCTACAACTTCTAATTTATAGTTTAATTTCTAGGTCCGGGATTCTCTCCTTTTTTAGTTAGAAATCCACATGGATTGCTTTCCTCTGCATCCATTCTCAGTGTTTATGTTGATATAAAACTAGCAAAGGCTGCCTGCTAAGCCTGCCAGACTGCAGGATGCGCAGCCAACTAAGCCCAGGACGCGCAGTGCCCCCCTTGGGCTTCAAAGGTCAGGGGCTCCATCCTTCAGCCTCAGCCATCTGTACTGTAGTGGCCTGAGCTTCCGTCACCGGCAATTTCCATATCAACGCAATGCTTGTAATAATAGTATCGCAGACTGCGTGGAGGACTCAGTGAGAGAATAAATAGTCCTTTGAAAACTAGAGGCTATCAGTCACCTCAAGGATGAGACCCATCCTGTGAAAACCCACAGTCCCCATGCACCCCCTCTTCTTGCTGTTGTTGAGTATTTGCTCAAGTCCTGCCCTCATTTCCTTCAAGCAAATGCTTGATGGCCCAGTAACAACAGTCCCTACAGGGCAGTAAAGAGGAACTATTCAGAGAGCGCCTCTGAGTCCTATCAATGCTTGTGAAGATGATTCAACTTCAAAAAACACTTCTGACCTCTTAGCGTGTGCTGTCTGTCCTCCATCCAGGCGCTGAGGGCACAGCAGCGAGCAAACACAATGACAATGAGATAATTACAATTTATCATGGTGGCCCAGACATCGTGGGTTTACTCCCTGGCCTCTAAGAGTCACCTCGCAGAGCTGATGTGAGGATGTGAGGAGATAATAAGTGCCTGGGCACTTAAAGATCTACTTTGCAGGAGTATGCGCAAGGTGCAATACAGGCACACGATTTTAAACAAAGGCGTTGCTCGTGAAAATGCATAGAGGTATTTTCCCCATAGGAGCAGCTTAAATGCAAACAAACAGAGGAAGAAATTTAAGTTATTTATCTTTTCTGCTAGTTTTCAAACAACAGAACGTGACGTCCAGCACAGCATCACTCCCTAGACCCGCAACCGAGGGGAATCCCAGCTGGATAGACATGCCAACAGTGAGAAAAGACTGGGCTCTCTCCAGTGCTGGCCGCTTCTGGCTGTCCAGTGCTTCTTGGGGCGAGCTCCGTCTTTCTCTTCCCATGGCCGCCTAGTCTCAGCTCTGGAGGAAGGTTGCAACCAGGCGACCCTTCTCCAGCCCCGGGCTCCCGCGTGATCACAGCCCGGCTTGGAAAGGAAGCGGGCGTAGCAAGTAGAGGCAGGGCCAGGCCACGGTGGGCGGGGCACTAGGGCGGGGCTATAGCCTAACTGCACCGCCCGGGCTGCTGCTGGGTTTGGAAAGGAAGCAGGAGTGGTAGGGAGAGGAGGGGTCAGGCTGAGCTGTGGGCGGGGAAACGGGCGGGGCCATGGATGGAACACGTGCCTTCTTAGGTGGAGTCCGGGGCGCGGCAAGGAGAGGCGGGGCCAAGTCGAGGTGGGTGGAGAAACGGGGCGTGTTCATGGCCTAGCTGCGCCGCAGAGGCTGCCGCCTGGTTTGGAAAGGAAGCGGGATTGGCAGGGAGAGGCGGGATCAGGCTGAGGTGGGCGGGGAGTCGGGGGCGGAGCCATGAGTGGGCCTGGTGCCGTCTTAGGTGGAGCCCGGGGCGCGCGGGAAGAGGCGGGACCGAGCAGAGGTGGGTGTGGTGGTGGTGGGGCGGGCCCATGGTGGGCGGGGCCGGGGCGGGGCCATGGCGGGGCGGGGTTCTCCGCTCCCTGGGGCCGAGCCCAGCCACTCGATCAGCCCGCTGGCTCCGGAGCGGCTCTGCCTTCCCGAGCGCGGGACGCGGCGCTCTGGGGGAGGAGGGCGAAGCGACGCGGCGATGGCTCCCCGGGCACTCCCGGGGTCCGCTGTCCTAGCCGCTGCTGTCTTCGTGGGAGGCGCCGTGAGTTCGCCGCTGGTGGCTCCGGGTGAGTGTCCGGTAGGAGCCGGGGCGCCGGGTGCTGAGCCGGGTCCCGGGAGCGCGGAAGGAAGCGAGGGGGTCGGGACGGCAGCCCTGCGGCGCTCCGAGGAGCCCGCTTTTTAGCACAGCCTCGGGATCCTGGCGCTGAACAACTGGCTGTCCCGGGGCGGTCCGGGCAGGGCGCGGTGCGTGGCAACGGCTCTCGTCCCTCCCCTCCCGCCGGCCCCGCTCCCGCCTTCCCTCCCCGGGGCCTCCTCCGAGGGTCTGTGTCCCCCAGCCCTGAGCTGTGCGGGGCGTAGGGACCAGGGCTTCTTCGGGGGCGCTTCCTCCACGGCCGCGCGCCTCGGAACTCCGCGGACCCCTTTCCCACCGCCCTTGTCCTCAAAGGCGCCGCGAGCGGAAGATCGTGACAAAGAGCACCGGGTGCGCGGTCGGCGCCTCCTTCTCCCTTTTAAATACCTTAAAATATCCTAAAACCTAGAGGACTTCAATCTCTTTCCAAGTTTCCATTTATTTTGGTGGTTGATGGATTCTTGTAACAGGTCAGGGAGTTCACATTTCTTCCCATATATCCTGTAGAAATCAGGCTCGGTAAAAGGGAAGGCGCGTTGGTAAACTTAAATATTTTTCTTCTTTGTGTTGATTCCTGTCGTCACCAAAGGAACCTTGTGTGGTCAGAGCAGGAAGCCACCAGCAGAGATGCTAAAGTGTCACCAACGATGAAGCAGTTTTTAATTGAAATCAATCTTAAGAGGAGGTATAAGTTTTATGGAAGTCCTATGTCATATCCTTGCTTTTATAATTGCAGACACTAGGGATTCCTTACCACCGCTTCCCCTCTTAATTGCCACCTAACAGCCTCAGTTAAAAAAAAAAACAAAAAAACCCACATACCTGCTTGGCCATTTGGGGTTACTACAGATTGGAGTCTGACGTCAGCAAGCTCTTCCAAGCTTGATTTCAGGGGTGGCTCCTCTTCAGGTCCAAATAATAAGCAACTGGAAGCCTTTCAACAGTGACTGTCTCCTCCATAAACATCCATAAACTCTTCCTCCTGAGAACATTTCAGTCGCTTAAAACTTTTACACTGACTTAGCAGTTTGGCCTTCACTTTTTCATAGAAACCAGAGCAGGTTTGAAAGGGAACGAGATAGGTAGTATTGTCTCCTGAGTATTTTTAGCAGGCCCGTATTTCCATTAGCCATCCACCTGGGGAAATAGCAGCTAGTGACATGTTTTATTGGATGGGACAATTTTTTTTTCTTTTTCTTTTTTTGATACAGGGTCTCACTCTGTCACCCAGGCTGGAGTGCAGTGGCACCATGTCGGCTCACTGCAACCTCCAGTTCTCTGGTTCAAGGGATTCTCCTGCCTCAGCCTCCTGAGCAGCTGGGATTACAGGCATGTGCCACCATGCCCGGCTATATTTTCATATTTTTAGTAGAGACGTGTTTTGCCATATTGGCCAGGCTGGTCTTGAACTCCTACCCTCAAGTGATCCTCCTGCCTCGGCCTCCCAAAGTGCTGGGATTACAGGCATGAGCCACTATGCCCTGCTGGTTCATTCTGATTTTCATCCTGCATTTCATTGCTGAGACACATAGGTGCATAATCAGGTTCCACTTGGATGTGAGGTTGGAGACATTCCTTAGAGGGTTGGAGTCAGTTGCTCCAGAATTTGGGGAAGAGTTTAATCTGGGAGTAAAATTATAAAAACATCAGCACATGATGCATGTAATTAGCCATCATCAGCAGGAGAAATCCATCCCTAGAGTGGGTGTGTGTTTTGTTTGACCTCTGAGCAACACCCAGGTCTCAGGACTGGAATTTTACTGATGAAAGCTCTCATCGAATTGCATGACAGCCTTTGTTTATTTTTTCTTTTTGAGAAAAGAAGAAACAGGTGTCTAAAAAGGAAAGGATACAGAGCACAAATTTGCCAGTATCTTGAGGCCTGTGTAAAGAGAAAATGCTCTGACCAGCCAACATCTGATCCCCTTGGAACCGAAGATGGTGTTAATGTTTGTACGTTAAGCATAGGGAGGTAGAGGGAAAGAAATGGGAAATACTGTTTACTGCCAGCTGTGTGCCAGGCTTTGGGTTGAGTATTTATATGCATTTTTATTTTTATTTATTTTTTTCTTTTTGAGATGGAGTCTCCCTCTGTCACCCAGGCTAGAGTGCAGTGGTGTGATCTTGGCTCACTGCAAACTCCGCCTCCTGGGTTGGTTCATGTCATTCTCCTGCTTCAGCCTCCCAACTGGCTGGGACTGTAGGCGCCCGCCACCATGCCTGGCTAATTTTTTTCTATTTTTACTAGACATGGGATTTCACCGTGTTAGCCAGGATGGTCTCAATCTCCTGACCTCGTGATCCACCCACCTCGGCCTCCCAAATGCTGGGGTTACAGGTGTGAGCCACCGTGCCCGGCTGCATTTTTATTTATTTGTTTGTTTTTATTTTTGAATTTTTTTTTTGAGACAGAGTCTTGCTCTGTTTACCAGGCTGAGGTGCAGTGGTGCGATCTCGGCTCACTGCAACCTCTGCCTTCCGGGCTCAAGCAATTCTTCTGCCTCAGCCTCCCAAGTAGCTGGGATTATAGGCGCCCGCCACCATGCCTGGCTAATTTTTGTATTTTTTAGTAGAATTGGGGCTTCACCATGTTGGCTATGCTGGTCTCTAACTCCTGACCTCGAGTGATCCGCCCTCCCCGACCTCCCAAAGTGCAGGGATTACAGGTATGAGCCACTGAGCACAGCCTTCATATGCATTTTTAAACTCATCGCTCATAACTGGATGAAGTACTTACTTCCAGTAAGGCAACTGAGGCAAGAGAGGTTAAACAACTGGCTGAACATCACATAGGGACTGTGCCAGTCAGCAGTCAGAGAAGCAGAACCACTGGGAGGTGTCTGTGTATGTGTGTACCTTTATATGTATCTTTATCTGGGATAACCCAGCCTGCTTGATTCCAAAGTTCATTCCCTTTCCACTGTACCCCACTGCTCTGCAGAGAAAAATAGAATATGAGTCAACCTCTGCAGTCTTGCTGAGATTCTAAGATAGTTTAGAACATCATAAAATTGTAAGCATGTGGTTATCACAAGTTGTTAAGCAGAGAAAAGAAGGGCAGATAGCTTCACGGTGGGTAGTGGCAGTGCCTTTTTCACTTCCTTCCTAGTAGAAGAATCTCATTAAACTTGTCTCTTAGCAGCAGCATTCGAAACTACATACCACAAGCACCCAAAGGGATGATTTTCCACATCTTGGCTTATTTATGTCCTTAAGTTCTCTGGTTACTCAACCTTCAGGCTTATTAGTTTCTCTCTCATACAGTGGGCATAGCCCTGGAGTAAGGAGTGGGTGGAAGAGGTCCTGGGGCTGATAAGAGGAGAAACGCATTGTCCTTGGGCTGTGGGCTTCCCTCCAGCATTCTGACTCCCTTTTAGTTGCTAAAGATAAGCTTTATTAAATTCTGGGTTCTCCCTTAGCCAGGTAGCTGCAAAGCTGTACATCCACATAATATACAGTGTTTGGAAAGTTTTGAAAAAGCACACCTTGGAGCTTCGGATTCCACATCAACATTTAATTTAAAAAGGAAACAAAAAATTTGAGAAGACTCTGTCAATTCCCTGCCCCTATCCCCTCTAAAAAAAGAAATGAAATGAATCTATTTGGAAGTTTGAATAGTTGAATTTGAACGTGAGAGAACAGCCCCAAGTGAACAAACAACAAATTTTATTGTTTCTTTAAAAATAACTCTTTGGCCCTAATGTTGAAGTGTAATGACTTATTGAAACAATAGAGAAATGATTTAAAGCTGACAAAAAGAATAAATTAAATTGTCATTGGTATAAACTATTAGGTTGAGTGGTTCCTAATAATTTAGGACACTTCAGTGGTTGTAAAGATTTGGTGTGCCGCTGAAAGCAGATATATTAATAATTATTAGAACTAATATAATTATTATATTAATAGCATTAATATATTAATAATTCTGGTGTGGTTTATAAAAACTAAAATCAGAATTTGGTGTTAGTACACTGTAGACACTTTACTCTTTTGGGAAAAAGGAATTCAATTTTTATTATTACCTGTTTTGTGGCAGGCGGTAGTCTAAATGCCTAGATCATTTCATTCTTACAATGAATTTCCTGTCAGTTATATACGTAATTTTATTCCTGTGTTTGTAGATGAGGAAATTGAGCCTCAGAGAAGTTGAAAAAGTCACTCGTGTAGGCTGGATTTTGGCATGGAGTCCATTGAGTCAGATCTGTTTGATTTTGAAGTCCATGCTTATTATTACTAAACTATTTTTTTGCGGAAGAAAATTCTGAGGCAGGAGAATGGTTTTTGAGACGGAGTCTTGCTCTGTCGCCCAGACTGGAGTGCAGTGGCCGGATCTCGACTCACTGCAAGCTCCGCCTCTGGGGTTTACGCCATTCTCCTGCCTCAGCCTCCCGAGTAGCTGGGACTACAGGCGCCCGCCACCTCGCCCGGCTAGTTTTTTTGTATTTTTTAGTAGAGACAGGGTTTCACCGTGTTAGCCAGGATGGTCTCAATCTCCTGACCTCGTGATCCGCCCCTCTCGGCCTCCCAAAGTGCTGGGATTACAGGCTTGAGCCACCGCGCCAGGCCGAAAATTCTTTTTATTCTAAGATATTTATAAAGAATCAGTAAGTAACAGGGTCATGGGATGATATGGTGGAAAGAACACCAAGCCTTAAGTCAGGGCCTTGGACTTGAAGTCAAAAATCAGAAGGAGGCCCGGTGCAGTGGCTCACGCCTATAATCCCAGCACTTTGGGAGACGGAGGTGGGTGGATCATGAGGTCGGGAGTTCAAGATCAGCCTGGCCAATACGTTTTCTACTAGAAATACAAAAATTAGCTGGGTGTGGTGGCATAGGCCTGAATCCCAGCTACTCGGGAGGCTGAGACAGGAGAATCATTTGAGCCTGGGAGGCGGAGGTTGCAGTAAGCAGAGATCATGCCACTGTACTCCAGCCTGGGTGACAGAGCGAGACTCTGTCCCCCCGCCCCCACCAAAAAAAAAAAAAAAAAATCAGAAGGAGACCCTGATGCCTGTAGCATGCGGTTCTGTCCACTTCCATTTCCTCACTTGTAAACTGGGCATTGTGCCAACGCCTGTCTATCTGTCTTACTGTCTCTGAAAGGTCTGGGTAAATGGCAAAGTGGCATATATCTTTTAATCTTTAAAAAATGTAGTATTTTTTTCTCCAGAGTGTGTATTGGGCTTGATTTATATTATGTCATTTAAACTGTCAAATAAATGTGGACCACATATATTAAACAGTATTTACTCTGGAGGTGGTGATAGTTTTGCAATGATAGGGATTTTTAAAAAGTCCAGAGTGACACCTCAGGTTAGAGTTTGCTCTAACCTGAGCAAAATGTTGCATGGGAGTTAAGTAGCCAAGCCATCTTTTCCCATTTCCCTTTAGCTACAATACAGTGCACTAGGTATTTTTGAAAAATTTCCCCAAAAATTTAAAGTTTGTGGGAGGAAGGAGCGAGAATCACCATTCATCTTATTACTCCAAGGCACTAGCCATTGTTAGCATATTTTATTCTGGCCTTTTCTAATTGCTTTTTTTTTTTTTTTGAGACGGAGTCGCCCAGGCTGGAGTGCAGTGGCCGAATCTCAGCTCACTGCAAGCTCCGCCTCCCGGGTTTACGCCATTCTCCTGCGTCAGCCTCCGGAGTAGCTGGGACTACAGGCGCCCGCCACCGCGCCCCGCTAGTTTTGTTTTTGTATTTTTAGTAGAGACGGTGTTTCACCGTGTTAGCCAGGATGGTCTCTATCTTCTGACCTTATGACCCGCCCGCCTTGGCCTCCCGAAGTGCTGGGATTACAGGCGTGAGCCACCGCACCCGGCCCTCTAATTGCATTTTTAACTCCGATAGGTTCATAATGCAGTATAACTTTGTATCATGACGTTTTCAGTTTATGTTACCCAGAAATGTTTCTCTATTTCCCTACACACGCAAAAAAGAGCTGCCTACTGTTCCACATGTGGATTCACTGTATTTTACTTTACTGTGTACCTATTTGGGAGATTTCAGTTGCTAATTATTTTTAAGTGAGTTTTAAAACTCGTTGTTTCAGTGAACGCCTCTGTGCACGAAACTTTGCCCAAATATCAGAGGACTTCCACAGAAAATGGGTTCCTGAATAGGCACTTTGAGGGTCAAAGATGTTCACATTTTTGAAGCACTTGATGACACCATTGTTGATCTGAAGGTCATCCCAGGTTACATTCTCACAGCAATAGCCAAAAAGACTCAATTTCATATTCTTGTTATTTTCCCTGAAAAACATATTCACTAATTTGTTAGGCAAAAATTGGTACCTTGATTGTTTTAATTTGTACATTGTTGGTAACTATCAGGTTGATTTTGTTTTCTTCTAGTTTTTGAGCCATTTGTAAGTGTGTAATCCTTTATGGACAACTCTGAAATGTGAAAAGCTCTGAAAACAAGTTTTTCTTGTAGGCTTTTGATACACTCTGTAGGTGGTAAAACTTAACTTGAACTAATATGAGGTTTTTTTTTTTTTTTTTTTTGAGATGGAGTCTCTGTCTGTCACCCAGGCTGGAGTGCAGTGGTGCGATCTCGGCTCACTGCAAGCTCTGCCTCGTGGGTTCAAGTGATTCTTTTGCCTCAGCCTCCCGAGTAGCTGGGATTACAGGCATGCACCACCATGCCTGGCTAATTTTTGTACTTTTAGTAGCGATGGGGTTTAACCATGTTGGCCAGGCTGGTCTGAAACTCTTGACCTCATGTGATCCACCTGCCTTGGCCTCCCAAAGTGCTGGGATTACAGGGATGCACCACCGCACCCAGCCTAATGTGAGGTTCTATAGTATATATTATTCTGTCTTGACTATTTGCATGTTTTGCTGAATAATATTAATTTGATTTGAGTGTTATAGGATGTGTGCTAAATGCATTGCATTACCTTCCTAAAATCACAAGGTCTGAACTTCGAGGCACATCTGACCTCCAAGTTTTCAGATAAAGATTATGGCCCTGCATTTTCTCTTCTGTGACTCATCTGTTTGTGTCTGTTGGGAAATAAATATATAAAGCTGCTCAAAGGAGAAAAATTTCCGATGGAGAAAGTAAGTCCTTAAATGAGTGGCACTTCAGAAAAAGAAGTACAACTTTGGTATTCTAGTGTGAAATCTGAGAAAATAAGGATACCTGAAAACCTAAGGTTTTGTTTATTCCAAGTGACTTTATGAATGGGTGCCAATTAGAATGGAAACTTGTTGGCTAGATGGAGAGTTTGGGCCAATTTCTCCTCTGCTTGCTTCTGCCAGTTACTAACACATTTCTCTTTGTAAGAGAAACTGAATCTACCCAAGGGACTTTCTGGAGGATGGATGGGTAGAGGGGCCAGACATCTTACCTTGAGGATCCTTTTGCCAAACTTGTTGAACTCAAAGGACCTGGTTTTCCATTCCCACCTGCAATACCCCAAGGCCCCCGGCTTCTTTTCTTCACTTAATAGCTCTGTCCCAGGATCTCAAACAGAGAGAAACCCCGAGCCAGGTGTCTCCCATTTCCCGTGCCAGCTGCCAGCCCTACTTGATCCCCCTCTCCCATTTTGTTTGTGCACTCTTGTGAATAACTGCATTCCAGCCACTAATAAAAGTGCCTGCTGTACAGAGAGAAAAAAATCTTTACTTTCCTTATCTGTATTATAGAGAGAATATGGCTGAGCTGCCTTACGGCATTGTTTTGTCAGTTATATGAGATAAAACAAGTGAGTGCTTGGCACATACATAGTAAGTGATGAAAAAGTGTATTATTATTGCCTACCCTAAACTAAATACTCACCTATCACAGCTAAAGGATGAGACAAAGTTCCTAACTGCTCCAGAATTTTCCTTTTTGGGCCTCTGCCGTTACTGGAGGGGTTTCCTGTCACCTGTTCTTCCTGAGCCCTGGGTGCTGGTGCTGGTTGTGTAAAAGAGGGGGCTTTGAGGAGGGGGTGTTGGGCATTGTCCGAAGGAGTAGGATCCGATGGGCTTGGCAGAGTTCTCTTGGGAGGCAGGGGTTTTGTGGGACAGAGCCATTAGCCACCAAAACTAAGCAAAGAAGAAAGGAAAGCATTACCTTTATAAGGTGATATAGTCTGTATATTTGTCCCTGCCTTAATTTCATGTCGAATGGTAATCCCCAGTATTGGAGGTGGGGCCTGGTGGAAGGTGATTGGATCATGGGGGTTTATTTCTCATCAATGATTTAGCACCATCATGAGAAGTGCTGTCCTCACAATAGTGAATGAGTTCACAAGAGATCTGTTTGTTTAAAAGTGTGTGGAACCTCCCTGCAACTCTCTCTTGCTCCTGCTTTCACCATGTGATGTGCCTGCTCCTCTATTGCCTTCTGCCATGATTGGAAGTTTCCTTAGGCCTCCCCAGAAGCAGACGCCACTATGCTTCCTATACAGCCTGCAGAACCGTGAGCCAATTAAACCTCTTTTTTTGAAAAATTAATTACTCAGCCTCAGGTGTTTCTTTTTTGGCGGGACAAGGTCTTGTTCTGTCGCTGAGGCTGCTGGAGAGCAATGGTGTGATCTCGGCTCACTGCAACCTCTGCCTCCCAGGTTCAAGCGATTCTCCTGCCTCAGCCTCCCAGGTAGCTGGGATTAGAGGCGCCCGCCACCATGCCCAGCTAATTTTTGTATTTTTAAGTAGAGACTGGGTTTCACCGTGTTGGCTAGGCT
>NC_045436.1:148622430-148650668 GCF_002776525.5 Piliocolobus tephrosceles
TGACCTCAGGTGATCCACCTGCCTTGGGCTCCCATAGTGTTGGGATTACAGGCATGAGCCACCGTGCCCAGCCTCAGGTATTTCTTTATAGCAGCGCAAGAATGGCCTAATACATAAGGGTAGAACATGATGTTTTCTTTTGGAAGAACTTTGGAAGATTCACTAATTGGTTTCTTCTTAGACAGCTGATCCATAGGTGTAGTCACAAAATTGTGACAGTTTTTCTTCAGTATTTGATGTAATTGTCACACTGACGTGCTTCGTGATTATCCAGGGTCCGACTGCTTATTGTTCATCTTCGCATGGCTCTGTGGTGAGTGTTTCGATGAAGGAGACTCTTAGGATGAGGAAGCAGAGTCCTGTAGTATTAGGGCTGGAAGGGACCTTGACTGTGTCCTCCAAGCTTTTATTTAGCAGATGAGGAAACTGAGTTGGTACAGCCAGGACTTAAGTGGGTGTCTTTCCTCATTCTGGGACTCTTCCCATTCTGTTAGGCTGTCTATGGAAGCGGATCCAGCCTTGCTGCCTATGGCAAGTTTCCTTGGTTTATATATGCCCTTGATCCTCATGCTCAGGGGTCTGGTTTCTCAGCTCCTTGGATGTGGGATGAGGAGAACCAGGAAGAACTTTGGCTACCTAACTCATGGGAGTAATTGTGTTGTTATTAGTCATATTTTAGATTCAGAAGGGACCTTGATGGTCATCTTGTAATTAACACCCTGTCTTGGCAGATGGGGAAACTAACCCAAAAAGGTTCAGTGTCCTGTGGGAGTCAGGAGTGGCTGTCGCTCATAGCAGATGAGCAGACCTTTGGGTTTGGTGAGGGAGGAAGTATGTGTATGTCTTGTTCACCATTGTAGGCTTGGATCCAAGCACAGGGCCTGAGAATAGAGTAAATATTTAAATATTTGAATGAAGGAAGGAAGCCAGAGCTAGAATGCAGGTGTTAGGACTCTTGGTCCAAAGCTTTTTCTTTATAATAAAGTGAAGAGTTACTGTTTTCAATATTCACCCACAAATCTTAGATGTAAGCCTCCCCATAGCCCTTCCCCTGCAGTGGTGAGAGGCTGTTTTGTCTCCCAGCCTCTATGGGCCAGATTGCTCAAAGGCAGAAAAATCTGGTCATGGAGGAAAAATGAATGATAATAACAAACAAGCAATACAACCAAGAATGATAATAACAAACAGTCAACACTACCTTATCAGGTGATATGGTGTGACATTGGTAGCATTTTCAATGCAAAGATTTTCAAAACCTAAATCTCTTCATGAAACTCTTCTCAAAGACAAACATAACTCAGTTGTGTTTCTACAACCACTACTTCAAATTCATCTATTAATTGTATATGTATCATATTCCTGATGTTATAATACTTTATACCATTCAAAACCAATTATTTCATGGCTGCTTTGATTTGCTTATTTATCCAACAGATATTAACAAAGTGCCTTAGAGTGTGCAAGGCACCGAGAATGAAGTGATGTGAACAAAATAGACTCAGTACCTGCCTTTATGGAGCTAGTAGGTTATCAGGAAGAGAGTTAATTAAACAAGCAAAATGATGTGTCCCTGAGTTCTCGTCAAGGAAGGTATGACACAGGGCCAGAGGACCTAACCTGGGGCTAGGAGTGGGACATGCATGGACAAACTAGACTCCAGTGCAGGTTGGGCGTGTTCTCTGGAGGAAATGAAAGTGAAATTTACAGCTGCAAAACTGCAGGAGCTGGTCAGGTGGAAAGAACTTGTGGTCACCGAAGAGAGAGGAGGAGGTAAAATCAAGCAAAGCAATAGCAGTGGTTCCCAAACTTGCATGTTCAGAAGTCCAGCTGGAGGGCTGCTTAAAACAGATTCCTGAGCCCCACCGGAGAGTGCTGAGTCCATAGGACTGGGATGGGTCTGGAGACTTTTCCTCTCACGTTTCCAGGTGATGCTGGCTAAGTATCAACTGTGAGCAGGAAAGTAAAAGAGATAAGAGTAGGTGGAATCCCCTCCCCTCTTCTTGGGGCTATACGTACCCTGTCCTCTGGCCATCCTTCAAGCTGAGATCAAGGATAGGATTTCCAGGAAACATTTCCTAGGTATTCTCACTGCCTTTATTGCCTCCTGTGAATATACTGTCCACAAGTCAGTGGATACATGTTGCATCTTTTCCATGTTGTTTAGCCCTCAGTTACATGCAATTGTTTCCACTACGTTTGTTTTGTCTAGAGCTTCTTGAGGTGGCTGAGCACATGAAATGTGTACAAAACATTTGCCTGATCAAATTTAATTCTTGCAACTGCTATGAGGAGCAGGTTGCATGTTATTCCATGTTCTATGGAGATGTGGAAACGGAGACTTACAGGGAATAACCAGGAAGAAAAGGGGAATTCCTTGCTCAAGTCAGAGGAGGGGCAGTCAATGTGAGGTGTATGTTCATTGTTCTCAGATGCGCTTTGCATTATGTGAAATTCCAGGTATTCTGTGCCCAGCATCACTAGTAGAAGGAAAGTTTTATATTTAATTTGTTTTTGAGCTTTTTCACTATAGGCTCATCTTCTTAAAGAGAAACAAAGGCGTCTTATACATTGAATGTAGATTTTGTTTTTAGCAGGAAATGATTGTCTTAGGAATTCTACAGAAATTGTCCGCTTGCTTTTGGAGTAAATATTTGGAGGGGGTAATTCAATTTACATGTCATTAGGTTTAGAAATGATTTTTATCAAATTTTGGCATGAGGGAGATAGGAAATATCAATTTCAATTTCCTGAAAAGACACATGTTAGACACTTATGCCATTACCAATCTTTGAGTGGCTGGATGGATTTAGCTGAGTGGTAGAAGACTTACAAAGAGCCTGTACATTACACATTCACAAGACAGGTAGGGTTAAAAACTGACTAAAAAGAATTCCTTTCGATACCAGTAATCTGCCAAGCCTTCCTTCCCCATGCATAGATGTAAACATAATCTGGCTGTCTCAGATTCCTGTAAGAGGTGGAAGTTTGAAGAATTCACTGGGCTTTTTCTATCGCAGTGTAACTTGGGAACACTAATTTTCAAATGTTCTAACTGTTCTTCATAGCTGGAAGTCCCCAACACAATCATGTGAATTATCCAGTTTATAAAAGACAGCAGCCCGGAATTTCCTGGCATTGGTGAAGTGGCAGATGGCTAATGAGCAGGCATTCCTTCATTTTTCTTTGCAAGTACGTGCCATATGCTTGTATGGCCTGAATGCTTTTGCTGCTTCCTCAGTTCTTTCCATCCTCCTTTCCCTCTACTAAAGGCAAAACACAGAACAACCACCAAAAGAAAAAGGGAAGCATTGGACATTGTTTAAAGCTATGTGATAGAGCCGAGAAGCTGGGTTTTGAAGGTGAAACTCATTTCACAGGCATGATTGTCAGCTCAGCCCTTTTTAATAGTCATTGCAGATAAAACTTGTAGATTATTCTTTACAGTGTGCAGTTAATTTAAAAATGAAGTTTCGCTTATTTGAGATATCGTTAGGTGCTTTGTAGGTATGTAAAATGAATAACAAACTTTGTTTTTGTTCTCCACAAACTTATGATTGAGAAGGGGGAGATAAGCTATGAATACAAATCATTATAGTATAGTAGAGAATGTGTTTGGTGTAATCAGAGAACTACAGACAAAGTGCTGTGTGGGATCAAAGGGAGGGAGACTTTTGTCTGATAAGGGGGATGGAAAAGACTTTATTCATGGCCTGAAACTTGGCATTTTCAGTGGACCTTAAAAGGGAGTATATGGAATGATGTGCTGAGCAAAGGAACAGCCTGTGTGCAAAGGCATAGAGGTAGGTATAGAGAAGTTAGTGCAGACTGGGTGTGGCAGAGACTCCTCAGAGGAAGTCACACGAGGTGAGGCTGCAGAGGAGAGACTGAGACTAGGTGACAGAGCTCCTGAAACTGCACTTTAATGCGTAGTTGTGGAGGACAGGGACAAGAAGAGGCCCCCAGGCATTGCCATGTGATAGAAGAGCCCCAGAGGCTGAGCTGAAGGGGACAGGGCCCTGTGCTGTCAGCAGGGTGGTTGAGATAGCTGTTCCCATTTCCTTATCTGCAGAAGTGTAGGTGGTAGGAAGACAGAGGGCGAGCCATCAAACAAATAATGCAGTCCTTTGTAAGTAACACAAATAGGATCTATGCAGCAGAATAGATTTAATGTAATCCATATGATATGCAGATAGAAACAGTTTTTCAAAGTTTAAGGAGTGCTCAGAAATGAGAATCATGAAATAAGTGCTCAGGTATAGTTTTGGCCTAGCGTGATGGCTCACACCTGTAATCCCAGCACTTTGGGATGCTGAGGCAGGAGGATCGCTTGAGGCCAGGAGTTCAGGACCAGCCCGAAAACCATAGCAAGATCCTGTCTCTACAAAAATAGAACAAAAATTAGCTGGGCATGGTAGCATGTGCCTTTCATCCCAGCTACTCAGGAGGTTGAGGCAGGAGGATCGCTTAAGCCCAAATGTTCAAGGCTGCAGTGAGCTGTGATGGTGCCACTGCACTCCAGCCTGGGCTACAGAGTGAGACCCTGTCTCAAAGAAAAAAAAAGTATATAGTCTTGATGGCTTGATGGTGTGAAAGCCAAGAAATGTTCATTAATGGTTAAAGTTCACTAATTATGTATTTTTCTTAAGTTAGAGTAAACACCTTGAAATTATACACATCAGCTTGTCTGTTGAATTCTTGATTACAGGCACGAGCCACCACACATGGTCCAGACTATTGAATTTTCAACCATTAAACATTTATTTTTTGGAAGTATGTTGGTGTATTTTCATTTTTTGGCCCTATTGTGGGTCTTGTCCTTGTTTACTTCTCTTTCCCAGGCTGGAGAGCGGTCAGTGTTAAGGCAATCTCTAAATAAACCATGTGTATCAGCACTGGGATGATTTGTAAGTCCTGCTTGGCTAAGGGCTCCATCTCTGTCACTTCTGGTGAGTTTTCTCAGTCTCTTAATTTCTTATGATGTGATGAAATAGATTTTGGGGGAGGAAAACTAACCAGCTTCAAAGTAATTCAGTGTACATCCAATGCCGACATATTATGGAAACAGTAGTTACACAAACTAAGTAGATCTGGTGGATCTTAGTTCCTGGGTGGGTGGGAGGGATACGGATGGGAGAAGACTTGAAGGAGGGAAAGAGAATTATTTTGCTTGAACCATATGGTAGTTGATCTGCTGCCGCCACAAACTTGTGATTGAGAAGGTTGATCTTTTCCACACTGGTTCAGTGTGTCATCTTGATATATTAATGAGTAAAGACTCTTGACTTTGAGTCAGTGTGGTATAATAAAAATGATATATTTGATCTTGTCCCTGATTCCTGGGAATCCTAAAAATAACCCCTGGGATTTCTTGAGTGATAGGAACATTGTTTGTTGTTCATAATGAGCTCCTTTAGACCATACCTGAGTTTGTGCTAATGTGATCCTTGGACTCTTGGTGGGCCCCCAGGTAGCTTCGGGATGGGGGCTAGTTGCCAGGGGAACCAGCCATGTGATTACAGGTTTAGAACTTTCAGCTGCAATCCCTGATCTCCGGGAAGGGAAAGGGGCTGGAGATTGGGTTCACTCAACAACAGCCAACAATTTCATCAGTCAAACCTGTGTAGTAAAAACTTGGTTAAAACTCTGCAGCAAGGAGGCTAGGAGCTTCTGGGTTGGTGACATATGGATGTGTTGGGAGGATGGCGTGCCTGGAGGGGGCTTGAAAGTTCTGTTTTCATGACTGTTCCCCAGCCATACCTTGCCCTATCAATCTCTTCCATTTGGCTGTATCTGAGCTGTATGCTTCATAATAAAACTTCATAATAAAACTGTATGCTTCATAATAAAAACTTCATAATAAAACATAAATAAAACTTCAAAATAAAACATAAGTGTAGGGATTTTCTGAATTCTGTGAGTCATTGTCACCCAAAGGAGTCCTGATCTAGACCCCAAAAGAGGGTTCTTGGACCTTGCGCAAGGAAGGCTCCCGGGCAAGTCCAAAGAGTAAAGTGAAATCAAGGTTATTGGAAAGTAAAGGAATAAAGAATGGCTATTCCACAGGCAGAGCAGCCCCGAGGGCTGTTGGTTGGCTATTTTTATGGTTATTTCTTGATTATATGCTGAACAAGGGGTGGATTATTCATGAGATTTCCAGGAAAGGGGTGAGCAGTTCTCAAAACTGAGGCTTCCGACTTTTTTTAGACCATATAGGATAACTTCCCAACATTGCCCTGGCGTCTGTAAACTGACTCGTGCTTGTGGGAGTGTTTCTTAGCATGTCAATGTATTATAATTAGCATATAATGAGCAGTGAGGATAACCAGAGATTACTTTCATTGGTATCTTGATTTTGGTGGGTTTTCACCGGCTTCTTTGCTGCACCCATTTATCAGCAAGGTTTTTGTGACTTGTGTCTTATGCTGATCTCCTATGTCATCCTGTGACTTAGAATGCCTAACCTCCTGGAATGCAGCTCAGTAGGTCTCAGCCTCATTTTACCCAGCCCCTATTCAAGATGGAGTCGCTCTGGTTCGAATGCCTCTGATAATTCTAGGAAAATGCCAAACTTATTGATGGGGGTCCTGGAAAGCCCCCAATTTGTAGTCCCTAGGCAGAAGTGCAGTTAGCCTGGGGACCCCATTTGCAGCTGGCATCTGAAGTGGGGTTAGTCTTGTGGGACTGAGCGTTCAACCTGTGGAGTCTGCACTAAATGCCAGGTGGTGTCAGAATTTAATTGAATTGTGGGACACCCAGTTGGTGTTGGAGAACTGGGTTTTGGAAAAATGGAACAGACAAATCTTTCCCATTGGGAAAAACCAACTCATAATATGAAAACATTGTGGCTGGAATAATGTCTCTGAAATTGCATAGTTTACTATTTAGAAGATAAACACTCAAAAGTGTTTTTAAAATATTTAGTGGGGTGGCCTGGCCCGGTGGCTCATGCCTGTTATCTCAGCACTTCGGGAGGCCAAAGCAGGTGGATCACGAGGTCAGGAGATCGAGACCATCCTGGCCAACATGGTGAAACCCCGTCTCTGCTAAAAAAATACAAAAAATTAGCTGGTGGCGGGCGCCTGTAGTCCCAGCTACTTGGGAGGCTGAGGCAGGAGAATTGCTTGAACCTGGGAGGCAGAGTTTGCAGTGAGCAGAGATCATGACACTGCACTCCAGCCTGGGTGACAGAGCGAGACTCCATCTCAAAAAAAAAAAAAAGATTTAGTGGGAAAGAAAAAAAATTGTCAGGCTGTTTCTTACTATTTATGTGTTTACATGGTGTTTTATAGTGTAATAAAGTAGAAGTTATACGGTTTTCTTTGACTGTTGTTTCCTGTGGTTTTGACCAAATATTTCATAGCACTGTCTCAGCTTCCAGCCAATGGAAACATCTAAAATGTCAATATGATGGATTGTAGGTTTAGTAGTCTCTTTACTAAGGGATTTCCAGTATCCAGGTTTACTGCTATCTACAATATTAATATTACTCTGACACTACAGTGACAATTTCATATGGTTCAACCTTATAGTAATGATGGCTCTTTATTGTCTATTACTTACAGTTAAAAAAAAAAAAAAATTGATTACGATCAGGACATTTTAGAAACTGCAAAAAGTAGAAAAAGAAAAAAATACCCCAGAGTTCCAGCAAGAAAACATAAATGTTGACTATACTTGGGAGGTATTTTTTAACAGGTTTCTTCTTTTCTATGCACACCTCCTCCCATTTTTCAAAAACATTTTGTGATTGTACTGTGAATAATAAAACAAATTGTGGGGAATGCTAAGACACAAAACACTAAAAAGAAAAAAAAATGGTTTATAATCTTACCACTTTGATAACATTTTGATGTCTTTTTTTTTTTTTTTTTTTAAACTGGGACCATTTAAGCTCTAAACACTGCTTTGTATGTGTTTTTCTTTTTTCACTTAACATTTTAAATTCATAATTGAGATCATTTTGGACAAAGTGGGTGATGACAAATCTGATCCCTTCATACAAAGTGTTTCTATTGTTTTAAGAGTCAGAAGGAAGTTTAAGATTCTGAGAAGTAACCAACTGTTTCATCAGTGTTGTATGTAGATCAGGGTAGCATTTTAATTCAGCAGAATTACTTTTTAGCAATTAGCACTTGATTAAAAAAAGATAAATTGACTTGGAAAGAATGTAACTTTTAAATGTACCTTTTCTTCCTAGTAACTGACTCACTTGGAAATGCCATTCTGTCATTCTAGATTTATTGCTGGGTTAGATGGATGATGATTATCTGAAGGTTTTCTACCTTCTTTAACTCTACTACGTGAACACTGTAGTATCTAGAATAGAGATGAGCTATGGAGAATCCCATTCCATGGAATTTTACTGAATGTTGAAACTGTGAGCTCTCACATTTCAGCAGTAATGGAGCAGAATGTGGAGTTCTGGAGCCAGGCTGCCTGGATTAAAGTCACCTTTGATACTTGCTACCTGTGTGACCTGGCATAGGTTACTTAACCTCTCTGTTCTGTAGTTTTACATCTCTAAGTGGGGTTGGAAATAATAGAACCTACCCCATAGAGTTATTGTAAGGATTAAATGAGTTAATATCTGAAAAGTGCTTGAAATTGTAACTGTGTATACACATTATGCATCAATATGTGACTATTATTTATAGTATTTTTTTCTATGTGTCTCACTGGTTGCTGCTGGTTTTCAGAATTCTTATTTAGTTTTCATGCTAGTGACATTCATTTCTCCTCCTTAACATCGACTTCCCTATGTCTAGGATTTTCCTGATTACTTCTGTTTAGTCGTTACTCGTTTGCCTTTTCTGAAGTGACCTTTATTTTCTCTCCCACTGCCTTTACCTTGCAGTAGCGGGGACTTTGCACCAGGGGACTTCAGCTGGGACATATCCTTGGAGCTCCACATTCACTCATCCTCCTTTTCCAGTTCCTATGTTCTCAGAAGCCAGCCCACGTGCCTGTCTTGCAGGAACATTACCCGACCTAACCTGTGACTAATTGGAAAACCCTCCGTTTAGGACTTTTGTAGTTCTCTGTTTAGTCATCATCTGCTTCCTGTTCCTGGAAGGAAGAGAGACACTGGCTTGCATGCGGGGATGTGGGTGCCTGACTGGCCTTGTGGTGCCACCTGAGCAGTGCTGTGTGGTCGCTGCTCACTCACCCCCAGGGCTTATCTTTTCTGCACCCCACATTTAACACTGCCCCTTGCAGTCCAGCTCATGTGATTCCTTGTCCTTTTCTGGATGTTTTAGTTTATATCCCCAGCTGAGCTGTGAGCTTGGTGAGGATACCAACTGCTTTGCTCGTATTACCACAGATAATAATAATCACAGCAATAATGGCTAGCATTTATCGAGTACTTAACTTGGATAAACCCTAGTAATCTCATATAAGGCTGAGAAACTATTATTATTTTATGGATGAGGAAACTGAGGCACAGAGATGCTAATTGACCTTGCCTGGGGCCTCAAAGCTAGGAAACAAATTGAACACAGTACAGCCAAGAAAAAAGCCAGTTTCTGCTTTTGCTTCCTTGCTTCCTAGGGAGTAGTCTTGCTTCAGAGTTTGGGCCCTGCCTGCAATAGACCTTGGTTCAAATGTTGGCCCAGCCATTCCCTAGATGAGTGACTTCAACTTCAGTACTTTGTTCTTGATCGTCTCCATTTCTAAGATGGGTTTAATAATAACACCTGTCTCCGAGTTGTGGCGATAAGAAAAGATAGTGTGAGTAAAAATTCCGGTAAAGGTTAGTTGCTGTTAGCAGTTGGTGGTGAAGTAGTTGAGCATCCTAGAGGCCCTGGATATGAAACTCATAAACCCCCAACACTCCACCGGGGCATCAGTCACCATCTCCCTCTCTCCCTCTGCCTGGTCGGGAGCTGGGTCTGTCTTCCTTTCTGACACCCTTGCTTCCCTCCAGCCGGCTCAGCACCACCCATTTTTTCCCCATGTGATTAGTTTGTGTCCTATTCTGCAGGGTGGAAATGACTTGGCTGGACTTCTAACCCTGAGAGGTGCCAGTTGTGCCCAGAAACCAGGGATCTAGCTCCCCAAGGATTGGTTTCCTGCACCAGCTCTCTGTAAGCTCCAAGGAATTCACTGATGTCCTAAAGGATCACCCCCTTGACCCCAGTTCTTCCCGTTGCTGCTGGAGACAGGCTGAGATGGCGTGTTTCCTCCTATTTGATGGTTTTTTTCTGGCCCTTGCTACTTAGCCTTCCTCCCATAGTTTAAATAATTTCTAACTTAGTTCTTGGTTGTCCTCCTGCAAGGAATGTACATGAACAGATCTGTTAGACGTCGCAGCCATTTGGAAATTGGGCAGTAGCCTTTGGTGAGGTTATGTAAGCTTGGATTTAGCGTCCTCTTATGGATGTGGCAGTTGGGGATGAATTGGAGTCCTGTGAAAATCCAGTTGAGAGCTAGCTCCCCATGCTGGGTTTAGGAATGTGCTGCTATTTATAGCCTTTCTTTTGAATCTTTGCAAACTGGAACCTTCTGTTGATTGTGATGAATCCAGGAGCATGCTGGTATATTTACATCCTTCAGAAAGGACTTACCCAACAAGGGTGTGAAGCTGTGGGGTGTATCAGTTGTCCAGCTCTGAAACGAATCTACTTATTTATGTTTGTAAAAGCTGTGGGCATTTGGCAAATGGGGTGTAAGTACAGTGGACATTCTGTTCTACCAAATAGGGTCTTAACAAAACTGCGTATAAAGTTACAGTGAACTCGGGGACTTGATTACCCGGCAGCCCTTCTGCAGTGAGAGAATTTGCTTTCACGTGTCCGCTGGAGCAGATGTCTCAGGCACTCCTACTGTGTTGCAGGAACTGTGTTAGGGATCAGAGTTACAAACCTTCACTTCCCCACGTCCACTAGGGGAAAGAGGTGTTTGACTTCAGTCAGGGTTTTCCGGCGAGTTCTGCATCCTGTTGAGATTCCTGCCTTTGACTGTGGTATGTCTGAGTGGTATGCTGTTGTAGCGGGTGCGGAAAATGTCCTCCTAAGCTTTGGTTTTTCTGCTTGGCTCGTTTCTCTGCCTCCACCCAGTGATATCATGTAGGCCACTGATTTATTTACAGAATGATGATATTACCTAACTTCTTGGAATTAGGGATTTCAAATAAAAGAATGAATGTGAAAGTGCATTGAAAAGCGTGTTATTTGGGTGAGAACTTTTATATCTTGTACTGTGTGTCCCTATTTCATGTGTATGATTGAAAATTTTCTTTATTCCTTTCCTTTCTTTTTAAATATTTTTTCTGAAAGATTTTTACGTGCCATGTAATTAATATTGCTGGTACAAATTATGTTTGTGGCAACCATTGAATAATAGTTTTTGAGCAATAATGTGAACACATACATCTGTGAATAAGGTGCTTTTCAATAGCTAGAGAAAGGTTTTTTACCTTTATGATAGGTATAGAGGGAGATGAAGTAGTTTATACATGAGTGATTTTTTTTTTCTTTGAGACAGAGTCTCGCTGTGTCACAGTGGCACGATCTCTGCTCACTGCACGCTCCGTCTCCTGGGTTCAACCCTGGGTTCAAGCAATTCACCTGCCTCAGCCTCCTGAGTAGCTGGGACTACAGGCACGTGCCATCATGCCCAGCTAATTTTTGTATTTTTAGTAGAGATGGGGTTTCACCATGTTGGCCAGGATGGTCTTGATCTCTTGACTTTGTGATCCACCCACCTCGGCCTCCTAAAGTGCTGAGATTACAGGCTTGAGCCACTGTGCCCAGTCAATCTTTTGTTTTTTGCAGTTAAAATTAATATTGGGAAATTTTGTGCTATCAAGATTTTTAAAAAATGAAGTCAGCACAAATTTCATTCACCTACAGCTGACTTCAATCTTTTTTTATGAAGATGATTTTTACACCACAAGAAGGTATGTGCACGTTCCAGTGTTCATCATATACTGCAGTGTCGTTGGAGAGAGGCAGCTTCTTAGTGTTTAAGGGCCTTGGGTGGGTGAATGTTGACCTGTATGGAGCCCAGCTGTGTGGTTCATCGGTGGTAGTTTAACAAAGCCACCTAAAGGCGTGGGTCACTAGATAAAACCCAAGGCCACCGCCACTTACATACACTGTTAAGCAGCATGGCTGAGAGTGTGGACTCCGGGATTCCCTTGTCTGGGTTGGATCCTGTCCTCCTACACACCGAGGCTTGTTATTGAACACGTGTGCCTCATTTTCCTCGTCTGCGACTGGGGGTAATGAGAGACACTTCCTTACAGATGCTGCGAGGGTAGAATGAGATTGCCCAGGAAGCATCCAGAACAGTGCCTGACACCGCCAACACCCCGTGAATGCTGCGGTTGACAATTATTTTAAAGTAGCAACTCATTCTTTATGACGTACCACCTTTCAGAAATAATCGGAAGCAATATTAGATTTCGAAAGCCCTGTTGCTTTAAGGTCGCTTCAAACAAATGGCTTCTAAATAATTCCATTTCTTTCTTGAGTGGACATAATGTGTAATTTTCAAGGTTCGCAAGGGCCGTTAGTCAGAGTCTCTCTCCATTCCAAGGGCCGTTAGTCAGAGTCTCTCTCCATTCCTGTTGTGCAGCCACCCAGCCCCTTCCCGGGAGACAGGCAGTGCTATCAGTAAAGAAAGACTTTGGAAAAGTCTGCAAATGGACAGCACCAAAAATAGCAAAAGGAGGAGGGGCAGCAAAAGAGGGAGGGAGGGGCTGGAGAACAGGAAAAGAAGATGGGGAGAGAGTCCGCAGGGAGCCCTCCCAGTCCTTGAGCCCCATGGGTATTGCTTTTCTTCACACCCCTCTCTGAGGACCCCATTGATGGGTGCCGCCATCAGCAAGGGTCTGTGGGAATCTCCTCAGTCTTCTGTCTTAGAGGCACAGTTGGTGGCTGCCTGGCCTGTGTCTCAAAGCAAATAACTGGAGAGCTGACCTCGTTCCAGTCTGGGGTGAGGCCAGGTCAGATGGGCCTTCTCTTGTATCCTGAATGCAAACCATTGTTTGAGATACTCTGGAAGAGTCCAGAAGTTGAGGTCCTTGGCCTCTCAAGACACTGAGATCCTAGAGTTAATTTCCTCCCAAGGTGGAGCTTTGGGCGAGGTGGAAGGTTGGGGAGGATGGGGGGCTGTAGCTGTCATCTGTGTTGGAGTTCTGTGGCTTTAAGAAATAACTTCAAATGGTAAACTTGAGACCGTGTGGAGTAGGCTAGGGACTTTCTCTGACTCTGCAAAGTTATTTTTCTCCCTTCAGTTCAAATTGAAGCCAGGGATGGTAAATATTTAGGTTTCTTCTTTTTTTTTTTTTTTAAGATGTTTCTTTATATTGACATCACTCGAGTTTCAGTCCTTTGTTCTGGTAGCAACCTGGGGTTCAGGAATGCTCTGAGTGCCCCAGCCTTCTGCCTCTCACGAGTGTCCTGTTCCCTTTTTATCCAGCCAAATTCAGTTATTCTGTTGAGGGTCAGCATAAAGTCCTTTTTCTTTCTGGATCATCTTTGTTACTTCCCTTCTCAACCTATGAGACATTTAAGAAGGAAGCCCCAGCTTAAGGATAGGTTATGCCCCAAATACTACCTGTAAGTAATTTGATTGTAGGTTGAAATGCATTTTCCCGTTAAAAATGATAATTATCATTAGTAATGATAATTTTTCAAGGCACCCGTATAGCTAGGCATTGCTGACTTCTGCGTGTTTTATTGGGGAAGTTGTCTGGGCTTCCATCTGTTCCCAGAGTGGTCTTTGTAACCCAGAATCAGACTCCAGTGCTCATGTCTCATGGTAGCATTTCAGGAATTTTAATAAAATAGAGGGAATTGAGGGACTGTATGCAGCTGGGGTTGGGTGGGATTTTGTTTCATGGGTGGCTGGACTTTGGCAGGTGGGTGCCATCTGGAAGACCCATCCCTGCCCAGTCACAGCTGCCTTTTTGGGGAAAGGTGGCGCTATAGCAGCTGTTTGTCTAGGAATTGATCGGAAACTGGTAGCTGCTTCAAGTTTCACTACAGAGTTCAGCACTTATTTGTATACTGACTAACAACAGTGTTCTTCAATTCCGTTTAAGCCCATTTGTTCTCTCTACAACATATTCTTGAGCTTGGGCACATGCTGTGTCTTTATGATTGCTACTGTGGGTAGATGGTCTTAGAGACTCTGACTTTAGTTATTTCTGTAACCAAATAGGAATAATTTGGGGATGATTTTATTTTGTAGAACTCACTTTGGTTTCTCTTCTTTTATTATTGTGGGCAGTTATTTAAACTGTATTTAAAGAATTAACTTGGCTGGGTGTGGTGGCTCATGCCTATAATCCTAGCACTTTGAAAGGCCAAGGAGGGTGGATTGCCTGAGCTCAGGAATTCGAGACCAGCCTGGGCAACATGGTGAAACTCTGTCTCTGCTAATATACAAAAAATTAGCCTGGCCTCGCAGTGTGTGCCTGTAATCCCAGCTACTCGGGAGGCTGAGGCAGGAGAATTGCTTGAACCTGGGAGGCAGAGGTTGCGGTGAGCTGAGATCCTGCTACGGCACTCCAGCTTGGGTGACAGAGTGACTCTGTCTCAAAAAACAAACAGAATTAACTTAAAAGAGGTTGTTTTGCACTAGTAGTAAGCTGCTAGCTACTGACTAGATAATAGGTCCTAGCTCTACCAAAGTAGGACTGAGAGGCAGTAGGTGGAGTAGATACAGATTCTGTCCTGAAACAGGACTTCTGTCCCAGGCTCTTACCAGTTTTTAACTATGTGACCTTGAGCAAGTGCAGTACCCTCAGCAATCTCCTTACTCTTAGTGTTGTGACAGTCGGAAACCCTTGGGGCTGCTAGTCTAAACTCTAAATGATGTGACTCCCTCCGAGGGGTCTAATCAAATCTATTAATGTTTATGCAGCAAACTAAGTGGAATGGAGGTTGTAAATAGCCTCACATCAGGTCAGTGCAGTGTTTGCTACCAGATGAGTTTGTCAGATTTGATGTTGCTGTGAAAAGGGTTATGAAACAATTGGATTTGAGAGCTGTTGGGATTTGGCCTTGTGGACATGGAGGATGGACTTGTGTCTTCATCTCCAGCAGTGTCAGCCTAGAGTGAATTGTGGATAAGGCTGCAGGAGGTTGGGGAATAGTGCAATTCTGAGAACCATGAAGAGCATCACCTCCTGCTTGTAATTTTTCAGATGAGGAAACTGAGGCCCAGAGAGGTGAAGTGACTTGTTCAGTATCACAAAGGTAGCTGGTGGCAATGGTGAATGAAGAAAAACGCCTTTAGAGAAATGAACATTTAGACATTTAGCCATCTTGGTAATCTACACCAAAAAATAGGCCCTTCTCAGATACTGTGATTTGAATGTTTGCTTAAAAAAAAAAAAAAAGGGTACGTGTGTGTGTGTGTGTGTGTGTGTGCTTAAAAGCTATATTCCTGCTAACCTTGATGTGGGTTACCCACTTATCAACCAAGTCCCTTTCCCATCAAGAGTTTGTTGGTTCAGTTTGCTAGGAAACCCTAGCTTCTGAGAATGCGCACCCTTTCCTGGTAAGGAGAGGAAGAATTGTTATCTGAACCATTCTTGATCTTGATCTTGGTCGGCACAAAGCTGCTTGGGAGAGGTTACAATGGCTGCCTTGTCTGGAGTCTCTGGTTGGATTTGAGAGCTGTTTGGATTTGGCCTTGAGGACATGGAGGGTGGACTTGTGTCTTCATCTCCAGCAGTGTCAGCCCTGAGTGCATTGTGAATGAGGCTGCAGAAGGTTGGGGAATAGTGGAATTCTTAGAACCACGAAGGACATCAGCTCCTGCTTGTAATTTTTCCACTGAGGAAACTGAGGTCCAGGGAGGTGAAGCGAGTTGTTCAGTATCATAGAGGGAGCTGGTGGCAATGGTGAATGAAGAAAAACCCCTTTTGAGAAATGAACATTTAGACATTTAGCCATCTTGGTAATCTAGACCAAAAAATGTTAGCAACCCTCAAGCCATGCCCACTGGGTGTGAGGAATGCCATTTCCCCGCCGTTCTGTCTCAGCTCCTCTGACCACTGGGGTCAGTTAGAAATGCAAGTGTTACTTGGAAACAAGCTAGAAAATTGCTTTTGACTTTTTAGGTTGACTTCCAGCCATGCTTCATGTCTCCTCCTCAGTTCCCTGTTGTAATCTCAACAGGATCTTGGCAAAACACACATACCTGATGGGTCCTCAGAATACAGCAAACTTACCAAAGTGCACTGGGCCCAGGGAAAACCCAAAGGCTAAACACTGGCCTTTGTGTTGTACATTTTTTATTTGTGGTGCTGTGGAAGAGAATCACACTTATCAGCTAGAACCAAGCTCTGCCTGTTTCAGTGGCTCTTGCTGTGTGCAGAAGATTCTCAAAATGAAGTGGTGGGCTTGTTTTTGGAGAGGCAGCAAGGCTGTAGGGATCCCAGGTTAGGACCTGCATAAGGTGAGCTGTGATTTGGGAGTCAGGAGGGTGACTGATTGATGATAAGGGCAAATAGTAGAGTTTTTTGGTTGTTCATCGGTAAAACTGCTTTGGAGCCTGGTGGGAGCATTTTCAAAACATATCCTGCTTCTTGCTGTGCTCATTGGAATCCACAGTTTTGAAGTTAGAGGAGGCTTTATTCTAAACCAAGTTGTGAAATAGGAGAGAATAGGCCATCATTTAGCATTTCAACAGAAAAGTGGCTAAATGATGAAATGTTATTGAAAGAAAAATAATGAAAATGTACTTTAGGTATTGGTAGATGGACAGCACTCTCTCCAAAGTCGTGTTTTAAGTATGCAGACACTGAGAGTAAGAGAAAGCGTGTTTGAGCACGCAGGATCCACACTGCCTGGTTTGAATCCAGGCACTGCCACTTGGTAGCCATGTGACCTTAACCTTGGGAATATTGCCTGACCTTTCTGTGCTTCTGTTCCCCCATCTGTAATGTGAGGATAACACTGGTAACCATTTTATAGGTTTACTGTGAAGATTCAATGCTTAGCTTAATGTTGGCTCATAAATGCTCCACAGTTGTGGTGGTGGCTGTTGTTAGTATTGATAGTGCTGTAATAAACTAGTGTGAATCAGACATCATCGATTCTGGAACCATCTCACCCTAAACTGTTCTCTTTTGTACTCTAGCTCTGTCTGCTTTCCATTCTGATCCTGATTTGTTATTCTGCTTGGCTTCCAGCCTGCATGGCACTCCCTGAGTGGGCTCGTACAGTTAGAGATTTGGGGTGCACATCTCAGCTGTGTCCTGAATGCCATTGTGCATTATTTTCCCTGACACCTCCCTTCGGTCTCTCTGCTGAGCCTACTGTCTGCTGAAGTCCCCTCTTCTGTCCTCACCTTCCTAGTTACCAACAGATGTCATTGCTTCCTCCCTGGCTGTTCCTTAGGCTGGCTTTGAACTCCTGGGCTCAAGTAATCCTCCTACCCAAGCCTCCCCAGTGGTTGGGACTGCAGGTGCATTTTACACTGGCTTACCATTGCTTTTTCTGTTTTTTTTGTGTGTGTGTGTGTGAGACAGGGTCTCATCCCCCCAGGCTAACCCACCCTCCTAGTACAGTGGCACAATCATGGCCCACTGCAGCCTCCACCTCCTGGCGTCATTTGATCCTCCCATCTCAGCCACTACCAAGTAGCTGGGACTACAGGTACGTACGCACAAGCACTCCTAGCTATCTTATTTTTGGGGGGATTTTTTTGTAGAGATGAGGTTTCACAAAACCTGTAATCTCTCCTTGCCCTCCCAAAATCCTGGGATTTCAGGCGTAAGCTACCACACCAGGACTTGCTTTTTATGTTAAAAGACAACAGAGGCACGTGTTCCCGCAACTTTCTTCCACCCACTATAAAGGAAGGCCTCAGGAAAAAGTGTATCCTTTTCTATTCCGATATTTAACTCCCTTCCTTCATATGGAAATCATCTCAAGGCCATTGCTTCATACTCCCTCTCTGTCTCTCCCTTTTGCACCTTCCTTTCTACATATAAATACTTTGGTTTCATCCACTTAAAAAATAAATTCCAAACACAAGTTTCTTCCCTTCACCCTGAGGGTGAACTACCCTACCCTCCTTGCTTGCTCAGACTGGGCTTCTGGAAGGAGCACAGTGAGCTCAGTGTCTCTGTTCCTGAACCCAGGGAATCCAGCTTGCATCTTGCCATCCAGTTCATTGGAAAACTGCTCCAGCAAGGCCACCAAAGATCGTCTGTGAACTGTTTTTCTTTCTATTTTATTTTTGCCTATTTATTTCATTTTTCGTTTTACTCTATCTTTAGCATTTTTAAAGAACATTTACTTCAAGAAACTACAGACAAACAGGGAGTAAAATCCAACAAGAGGGAAGTTAAAAAATCCCAAGCTGCTCCTAAATTAGAAACTGAAGGTTTCCCATGTATTCTTAGGAATTTCTATGTGGCCTGATTTATCTGAGTTCTTCTCCAGCCTCTTTCTAAAGATTTCTCTTGGGTTGTGTCTTCGTTTGTTTTCTGTTGCTATAACGGAATACCCAAGACTGCGTAATTTGTAAAGAATAGAGGTTTATTTAGCTCACAGTTCTGGAAGATGGGAAGTCCAAGATTGGATAGCCATATCTGGTAAGGGCCTCTTGCTGCTTCATGACATCAGTGACAAAATGGAAGAAATCACATGGTGAGAGAGGAAGCAGGAGAGTGCCGAGGAAGCTGAACTTGCTTTTATAACAATCTACACTCCCAGTAACTAACCCCCTCCCATGAGAACTGACTCACTTCTGTGAGAAGAGCATGAACTCCTTCATGAGCATGGAATCCCCAAGACCCAAGCACTTCTTCAAGGTCCTACTACAGCTCAACACTGCTACACTGGGGACCACATTTCAACATGTGTTTTGGAGGGGTCAGATCATATTCAAACTTTAGCAGGTTGTCTGTTTCTTTCTTTCTCTCTCTTTTTAAAAATTGTGGTAAGAACATTTAACATGAGGTCTACTCTCTGAACAAATTTTTAAGTGCACAATATAGTGTTGTCAGATCTCTAGAACTTACTCATCTCATATAACTGAAATTTTATATTTTATGCCTGTTGATCTGCAACTATCCCTTTTCCCCTGCCTGCCCAGCCTCTGGCAAACACCATTCTACTCTCTGGGTTCTATGAGTTTGACTATTTTAGATACCTCATATAAACAGAATTATCTAGTATTTGTCCTTCGGTGTTTGGCTTATTTCATTTAGTATAATGTCCTCAGGGTTTGCCCATGTTGTCACATTTGGCAGGATTTTCTTCTTTATAAAGCTGAATAATATTCCATTTTCATATGCCACAATTTCTTTATCCCTTTGTCTATTGATGGGCATTTTGGTGGCTTCCACATCTTGGCTTTTGTAACTAATGCTGCAGAGAGCATGGGAGTGCCCTCAAGATCCTGATTTCAATCCTTTTTTTGGATATGTACCCAGAAGTGGGATTTCTAGGTCACATAGTAGTTATATTTTTAACCTTTTGAGAAGCCTTAATACTATCTAACATAGCAGTGGCACCATTTTCCTTTGTATTTTAGTTGCACTCTCTTATAGCATCGAATCCAGCTGACTACTTACTTCTTCTGGAAACTCCTTCCTCTCTGTCCTAAAGTGGAGCTCTGGCTGTTCATCCTAGAGTGGAGCTCTGGCAGTTCTTCCTGAGCTTCTGAGTGGAACAGATCCAGTTGCTCAATGTGTATTTCCATCTGGATGTCCCCTGCTTACCTCTATCTCTGCATGTTCAAAACTGGACTGTGATGTTGTCCTCCAGAGGCCAAGTGAATTCGTTTGCTAGAGCTGCCTAACAATGTACCACAGACAGGGTGGCTTCAACAACAGAGAAGTCCAAGAGGAATGTGTCAGCAAGGTTGCCTCCTTCTGGGGGCTATGAGAGAATCTGTTTCATGCCTCTCTCCTGGGTTCTGGTGATTTCCTGGCAATCTTTGGTGTCCTTTGGCTTGTAAAAGAAGCATCATCCAGATCTCTGCCTTTTTCTTCACACGGTGTTTTCCTTGTGTCTATCTGCACATTCCCCCTTTTCAGAAGGATACCAATCATATGGGACTAGGGTCCATCCCGATGACTTCATTTTACCTAGATGACCTATGTAAAGTTCCTATCTCCAAATACATTCTGAGGTATTGGGGGTTAGGAGTTCAACATATAAATTTAGGAGGGGGTGACAAAATTCAAATCATAACACCAAGCAAACTTGTTTTATTTTCAGATATTTCCCATCACAATGAATGGGACCATGTCCACTATGTTGCTCAAGCAGAAACTTGGATGTCATTCTTATTACATCACTTGCCCTTATATTAATTTGGGTTCAAGAACTCACAGAACTGAGGCAAAATTTTGAAGTAGGAAACCTAGCATCCCTCAGACCTCACAAAGGGGTCTGTGACTCTCAAATGACTGACAGCCTCTGCTCTACATACTTTTAAAAGTGTCTACCATCTTGGTACAAAAGTAGTACATACTCATTTTAGAAAGTTACGCAAAAGTATAAAGATAAAATTAAATTAATTTCATTATTTTAGCACCCAGAATCACTTAGTATTTTGGTTTTGGCTTTATATCTTCCTGTGTTTTTCTTTTTTAAAAAAAACTAGTTGGATTTTAGTGCATGTAAGATTTTGAGTCCAGCTTTTGAAATTCAACATTGGGTCATAGTGTTTTCCCATATCTTCACAAAAAATTTCGTAGATCTTTAAATAGTGCATGTTATTTCATCAAATGAAACACAGTGACTTAGATATGTTCTTAGTATCTCACTGCAAATATGCAGGTGTTGCTGTTTTTTGACTTTTATAAATAATGCAACAACCTTTGCTATTTGGACTAAATAATTTGTTCGTGATTCAGACATAATTCAGCTAGGGGTGAAGAAGAAGGAGGGATACAGTGTTTCTCAGCAAATTATTAGTGTAAATTGAAGGAAAATTAAACCTACTGTCATGTGCGTCCTTGTGAAGAGACCAACAAACAGGCTTTGTGTGAGCAATAAAGCTTTTTAATCACCTGGGTGCAGGCTGGCTGAGTCTGAAAAGAGAGTCAGCGAAGGGAGATAGGGTTGGAGCCGTTTTATAGGATTTGGTAGGTAAAGGAAAATTACAGTCAAAGGGGGTTGTTCTCTGGCGGGCAGGGGTAGGGGGTCACAAGGTGCTCAGTGGGGGAGCTTTTGAGCCAGGATGAGCCAGGAAAAGGAATGTCACAAGGTAACGTCATCAGTTACGGCAGGAACTGCCATCTGGATGTGTATGCGCAGGTCACAGGGGATGTTATGGCTTAGCTTTGGCTCAGAGGCCTGACACCTACTGAAGTTTATAAATGTTTTAGACATTATGTATGAATAGTTACTTTGTTATTTAAAAGCTATTTTTCATTGGATTGTTAAGGTAGATCACAGTATATTCTCCACCCTGCATCTTTCTTGTTGGCTATTCTTTGTAACGCTCAACAGCGCTGTCCAAAAAAACTTTCTGGGGTGGTGGAAATGTTCTTTATCTGGCCTGTCCAGTATGGTAGCAGTTAGCCACACATGGCCACTGGGCGCTTGAGGTGTGGCTAATGTGTTATGCCCAGACCGTTTATTCCCCGAAGAAGACCACCAGAGTCCAGAGTCAAAGCCAAGCAGCAAGGATTTTTATTATAGGTTCGAACCTGGAGCTCTCACTCACTCATGAAACGAGCCAGGCAGGAGAGCTCCCCCACTGGGCTCCGAACAGTGTTATATAGTCTAAGAAAAGTAGGCATAGAATCATTATACAAATCAGATGTATGATTGGCTAGCGTTTGAACAAGGCGATTTGGCTAACTATGATTGGTTCCCGCCATTTCTAGTATTTCAGTTAAGTTTGAAATTCTGATGACGTTTATCAGGGGCTTGCAGGGTAGGGGCAGGGCTTGTTCTCGTAAACCCCGAGGCGGGAAAGCAGTCCTACAGAAGCAGAACAAAGGCAGTTAATCATATTGTGACAGGTTTCACAACAGGTTTTGCAACATGAATGTACCTTACTTAAACGCGTCTTGTGACCTTGCCGTGCCACAGAAAGAAAAACAGGAACTTACAAAATCTTTACAAAATGTTTGTGAGAGCAGAACAAAGGTTTAGCAATAGGGTGTGGCAGGAGAGTGAGGACACATTTTTGTGTCCTTTCATTTCCCCCTCTCATAAGTAACTGGGTGTCCAATCTTGGACCTCCAGACTCTTCTGTCTACTTCCTTCTACATAGACACAGTAACAGGCTGATCTCTCTTTCTTTTCCTCACATTTCCCCCTTTTCTTTTCAACAAAACCACCATTGTCATCACGACACTGAGATTACATACTTCACAAAGTAACAGAATATCACGAAGCAAATGGAGACTGGACGAGATCACAGGATGGCGTTAAAATTAAAATTAAAATTGCTAATGAAATTTTGGGCACGCATTGTCATTGATAACATATTATCAGGAAATAGGGTTTGAGAGCAGACAACCTGACTGACCAAAATTTATTAGGTGGGAATTTCCTCATCCTAATAAGCCTGAGAGCACTACAGTAGGCCGGGGCTTATTTCATCCCTTCGGCTTCAACTGTAAAAGGCGGCACACCTCTAAGGGGGTCGTTTATAGGCCTACCCTCAGAGCGCATTCTCTCTCTCAGGGATATTCCTTGCTGAGAAAAAGAATTCAGCGATATCTCTCCTATTTGTGTGCAAAAGGAGAAAAGATATGGCTCTGTTCTGTCCGGCTCACTGGCGGCCAGTTCAAGGTTACCTCCCTTGTTTCCTGAACATCGCTGTTATCCTGTTCTTTTTTCAAGATGCCCAGATTTCGTATTGTTCAAACATACATGCTCCACAAACAATTTGTGCAGTTAAGGCAATCATCACAGGGTTCTGAGGTGACATATATCCTCCTCAGCTTACAAAGAAAATGATGGGATTAAGAGATTAAAGACAGCCTATAGTTAATAGAAGCAGTAAAGACATTAGGGGACCTAAAAAGGGTGCTAGAAGAGAAAACATGGAAGAGTTCCACCAATTGTTAGCTGCTGTAGTGAATTGTTGCTTTTTCATTTCTAAGCTTAGTTTATGTAGGCGTTGAACTCTCTCCTCAACTAACCCTGACTCATTTATATAGAAACAGCATTCTTCTTTGAGGACCCGCCTGGGAGGTTTCTCCAGGGTGAGTTTTGTTCTCATAGAGCCAGAACCTCCAGACATAGGGATTAGACGGCGCAGCAGTGAGGAGAGTCAGATGCATAAGGCATAAGAGCATAGGTAAGCTAGACATGGTTACGGCTATGGGGATGACGGCGCAGGGTTAGCTTTAAGGGATTGTTCTTAGCTTTGTCTACAGTCCATGTAACCGGTGGTCCAGACGGCCCAAGAAGGTCGGATGTTGGGTCCACTGGTTTGACATGTGTGTAGTGGATCCATGAAGCGATGCCTTCTACCTTGAGAGCGGTGGGAGTAGTCAGGAGTACTTGCAGTGGTCCTTTCCACCTGGGTTGGAGAGTCTCTTGCCAGTGGCGCTTGACTAGGACCCAGTCTCCTGGCTGGAACGGATGGGACGTCGGCGGAGGTCCTGTTTCGTACAGTTCTCGTAGCCTGGGCCAAATTTCCTGGTGAATTTTCTGTAAGGCTTGTAGGGAGAACAAGAGCTCAGAGACATTTTCGGTTTCAGATTTGAGTAGGTCATCTTTTAGACTGGGAACCAGGGGTGGGGGTCTGCCATACATGATTTCATATGGGGTGAGGCCCAGTCTGTAAGGGGTATTCCGGGCCCGGAACAGAGCGTAGGGGAGAAGTACTACCCAATTAGCGCCAGTCTCCATGGTCAATTTAGTTAAGGTCTCCTTTAGGGTCCGATTCATCCTTTCTACCTGTCCTGAGCTTTGGGGCCTATAAGCACAATGTAATTTCCAATTTGCCCCAAGAATGGAAGCCAAATCCTGACTTACCTTAGCAATGAAGGCTGGTCCATTGTCTGACCCTATCTGGATGGGAAAGCCATACCTGGGGAGGATTTCTTCCAAAATTTTCTTTGCTACAACCTGAGCAGTTTCTCTCTTAGTTGGGAATGCTTCTGTCCATCCTGAAAAAGTATCTACAAAGACAAGTAAGTACTGATACCCATATTTCCCGGGTTTTACCTCTGTGAAATCTATCTCCCAATAGACACCAGGCCTAGTTCCTCTAAACCTGGTCCCTGCGGTGGCTTGGGTTCGGGAGTAAGCGTTGTTCAGTTGGCAAACTTTGCAATTTGTTGTAACATTGCTGGCCAGTTCAGCTATGCGCCTGATCCTGAACTTGGCGTGCCTGATTAAGTCTATCATTCGCCAGGCACCCAGGTGGGTTGTCCGGTGGATGTGTTCCAATACCTGCCATCCTAATTTTTCTGGTAGGATGGTTTGGTCATCGATATCAGTCCACCACCCATTCTGAACCTGCTTTAGGGGAAGCGTGTCCATCCACTTGCGGTCCTGTTCGGAGTAATCGGGAAAACATGGCAAGTCTCGCAGGCCTGGATCAGGGAGCTGGAGCGCAAGGAGCTGACTGGGAGCCTTTGCTATGCTCCGTGCGGTTTGGTCGGCTAAGAAGTTGCCTCGAGCAATTGGCGTAGTTGGTTTCTGATGCCCAGGGCAATGTACGATAGCCAATTTCTTTGGTTTCCACAAAGCAGTTAATAGAGCTAGGATCTCTTGCTTGTTTTTTATTTCTTTGCCTTCAGCTGTTAATAGTCCCCTCTCTCTGTAGATGGCCCCATGTATGTGCGCAGTGGCGAAAGCATAGCGGCTATCTGTGTATACTGTTAGTTTTTTATCTGCCCCTAGGGTGAGGGCTTGGGTGAGTGCTACCAGTTCGGCTCTTTGGGCCGATGTCCCTGGGGGCAAGGGTTCTGCCCAGATTACCTCAGTCTCTGACGTTACAGCCTCTCCTGCATACCGCTGGCCTTGCTGGACGAAGCTGCTGCCATCAGTGAACCAGATGAGTTCTGCGTCGGGGAGCGGACGATCTTGCAGGTCCTCCCGCACCCCATGCACCTGAGCCAGTATCTCAGTGCACTCATGGGACGGGGTGTCCAAGTCTGGATTTGGCAGCAGTGAAGCAGGGTTTAAAGAGGTTGGGGGCAGAAAAGTTATTCTGAGGGGGTTTAACAGCAGTCCTTGATAGTGGGTGAGCCGGGCATTATCCATCGGTCCGGCAGCTGCCGGAGGACGCCTTCAATGGCGTGCGGGGTTGTAACGCGCAACTCTTGCCCCATGATAAGTTTATCAGCGTCCCGGACCATTAGGGCGGTCGCCGCGATTATCCGGAGGCAGGGTGGCCAGCCAGCAGCCACTGAATCTAATTTCTTTGACAAATAGGCGACTGGCCTCTGCCAGGGGCCTAGGTACTGTGTTAACACGGCTTTTGTAACACCCTTACTTTCATCCACGTATAAGTGGAAGGGCTTGGAGACATCAGGGAGCCCCAGCGCGGGGGCTGATAACAAGGCAGTTTTGATTTGTTGGAAGGCCAGCTCAGCCTCTTCCGTCCAATTGAAGGGCTGCCGTTCCTTTGTTGCCTGGTATAGGGGCTTGGCTAACTCAGCAAATCCGGGTATCCATAACCTACAGAACCCTGCCGACCCCAGGAATTCTCTCATTTGCCGTGTCGACTGGGGTCTAGGGATGCGTAGGACTGTTTCCTTTCGGGCTTTGGTTAGCCAGCGTTGCCCCCCTTTTAATAGGTACCCCAGATAAGTTACCTCCGGCTTGCAGATCTGAGCCTTTGTTGCTGAGGCTCGGTAGCCTAGCTCCCCCAGAGTCTTCAAGAGGTCCTCAGTCCCTTGAACACAAGTTTCCGGGGACTTGGCTGCTATTAAGAGATCATCAACATACTGCAAAAGAGTTATTTCAGGGTGTTGCCGCCGGTACTCACCCAGATCTTCATGAAGGGCTTCATCGAACAGGGTCGGCGAGTTCTTGGACCCTTGTGGCAGCCTGGTCCATGTTAGCTGACTGTTGATGCCTCTCTCAGGATCAGTCCATTCAAATGCAAAGAGTTCTTGACTTTTGGGAGCCAGAGGAAGACTGAAGAAAGCATCTTTTAGATCAAGAATGGTATACCATTGTTTTTCAGGATGTAAGGCACTTAGAAGGGTGTATGGATTGGGCACAGTAGGATGTATGTTGGGTTTACAAATGGGTAACAGCGGAGTGTTCCATGGCGAGTGGCAAGCCCGCAGGACTCCCTGGTCTAAAAGCTGGCGGATGTGAGGCGTGATCCCTTCTCTCGCCTCTAGGGGCATAGGATATTGCCGAACCCGAACCGGATCCGTCCCTGGCTTAACTTCCACAAATATGGCAGGTCGATGTTTAGCTAGCCCCAAGCCCCCAGTTTCTGCCCACGCTTCAGGGAAACGCTGGAGCCAAGAGTCAATTTCCTGATCAGGGGGCTTTTGCTTTTGATGGAGTCTGTACTCATCTTCTAAGGTGACAGTCAGGATAGATATTGGCCTGTTTTGGGAATCAGTTATCTTGGGCCCTTCTGGCTCAAAGTGGATTTGGGCCCCCATTTTTGTTAGCAAGTCCCTCCCTAGTAGGGGGCAGGGGCTTTCTGGGATGACGAGGAAGGAATGGGATACTTTTCCCGTTCCTAAGTCTACAGTTCTCTGGGTTGTCCAGGGGTATTTCTTGATGCCTATGGCCCCGTGCACCCAGGATGTTTTCTTAGACGTTTTTCCAATTGGTTTGGTTAGGACTGAGCGTTCTGCCCCAGTATCGACCAAGAAGCGAACTGGGGACCCCTCCACTTGCAAAGTTACCCTGGGTTCGGGGAGGGGGTCCGAACCCCGTCCTCCCTAGTCAGAGTCCTGGGTAACGAGTACGGAGGTAGGGTTAGCTGGTTTCCGTTTCTTTGGGCAGTCTTTAATCCAGTGACCATGTTCCTTGCAATAAGTACACTGATCCTTTTCTAATCCTTGCCTAGAGCCTTGCTTTGTCTGCTTTCTGCTTTGGCCATTCCCTGCCTGGGGGAAAGCTGCTACCAAGACTTTGGTCATTTCTTTAGTTGCCTTAAACTGTTTTTCTTCTGGAGTATCCCTGTTATTATAGACTCGCTGGGCCATCTGAAGGAGGTCCTGAATCTGCTTTCCCTCTAAACCCTCTAATTTCTGGAGTTTTCTTTTAATATCTGGTGCTGCCTGGTTTACAAAGTACATTACTACGGCTGCCTGATTTTCCGGTGCTTCCGGGTCCATAGGGGTAAACTGTCTGAAGGCTTCCATTAATCTCTCTAAATACACAGCGGGGCTTTCTGTCTTACCTTGTAGCACAGAATATACTTTAGCCAAATTGGTGGGCTTGCGAGCTGCAGCCCGGAGACCCGCCATTAGAGTCTGGCGATAAATGAGCAGTTGTCCCCTACCTTCTGCCGTGTTGTAATCCCATCTGGGTCGGGTCAAAGGAAAAGCCGCATTGATGAGGTCAGGATTTGCAGTTGGCTGGCCATCATCTCCTGGAACCAGCTTCCTGGCCTCAATCTGGATCCTTTTCCGCTCCTCCGTTGTGAACAGGATTCGGAGGAGCTGTTGACAGTCATCCCAGGTCGGCTGGTGAGTAAACATGACACTATCTAACAACGAGGTTAGATCTTTGGGATTATCTGAGAACCGAGCATTTTGGGACTTCCAGTTGTACAAATCACTAGTGGAAAAAGGCCAATACATGAGACGGGGGAGCCCAGTATCATTGAGCGATCCTATCTCTCTGAGGGGCAGGGCCACAGTAGAGTCGGGGAGTCGGGAAGCTTGGTCACGCTGCACGCAGCCTCGTGTTCGGCCGGCCGGCCCCCCCGGGTTACTTTTGCTTTCGGCTGCTTCTGCTTCTCGGTCTCTCTCCACGGAAGCACCACCCTGGGGGACTGGGTCCTGCAGGATAGGGCGCGGATATGGTGGGGGAAGTGTGGGTTCTAACGATAGGGGGTCCTGGCTATCTGGCAGCACAGGGGCCGAAGGAGCAGAGGGGGTCCTTTGTCTCGCAGGTCGCGTTACTAGGACCTTGCAGGGCTCAGGGATGAACGGGGTTAACCAGGGCAGTGGGTTTTCCACAAGATCCTGCCACACTAGAATATAAGGAGTTTGATCAGGATGTCCTGACCGCCCTGGTAGGAAAATCTTAGTTTTTACCTTAGTAATAATAGAGAGACAGAAAGTTCCTTCGGAGGGCCACCCTACGCCGAAGGTGGGCCACTCCGAGCGGCAGAAAGTAACTAGCTTTCCTTTTTTTAGT